>NC_091162.1:18583009-18603009 GCF_040958095.1 Procambarus clarkii
AGAGAGAGAGAGAGAGAGAGAGAGAGAGAGAGAGAGAGAGAGAGAGAGAGAGAGAGAGAGAGAGAGAGAGAGAGAGAGAGAGAGAGAGAGAGAGAGAGAGAGAGAGAGAGAGAGAGAGAGAGAGAGAGAGAGAGAGAGAGAGAGAGAGAGAGAGAGAGAGAGAGAGAGAGAGAGAGAGAGAGAGAGAGAGAGAGAGAGAGAGAGAGAGAGAGAGAGAGAGAGAGAGAGAGAGAGAGAGAGAGAGAGAGAGAGAGAGAGAGAGAGAGAGAGAGAGAGAGAGAGAGAGAGAGAGAGAGAGAGAGAGAGAGAGAGAGAGAGAGAGAGAGAGAGAGAGAGAGAGAGAGAGAGAGAGAGAGAGAGAGAGAGAGAGAGAGAGAGAGAGAGAGAGAGAGAGAGAGAGAGAGAGAGAGAGAGAGAGAGAGAGAGAGAGAGAGAGAGAGAGAGAGAGAGAGAGAGAGAGAGAGAGAGAGAGAGAGAGAGAGAGAGAGAGAGAGAGAGAGAGAGAGAGAGAGAGAGAGAGAGAGAGAGAGAGAGAGAAAAAAAAAAACAGGAGAGGAGAGGGAGAACGAAAGAGAGATCGTGATAAGCTAAACAACACAAATCAGCCAGCTTCGAACACTTCTCTACCGGCCGGCTGGACCACAACAAAGAAACGATGGGTAGCCTAGCCCAGACAAGCGCTGCATAACGCAAATGAAATTCAGGATCATGCATAACTCCTCGTACATACAATAGCAACGAAGCAGGTGGATATAATAACGCGTACCAAAGGCCCAAGAGAATCACAAAATCAAGGCTAATCAGACGACCTGAACAACTTTTCTTTGTTTTAAATTGAAACAAGCCAAGCCTGCGCCCACCCAAGTGACTAAAATCCCCGACTCCTGCAAATAAACAAAGACAAATCGCCCACAATCTTTCATCGGGAGTAAATATTTATACAATTATTCTACTTTTGTTTTGGCCACGATCGTTGGTGATTGGAATCGTTGCGAATATCAATGGCTTTACGTTAGTTTAAAGAGCCTTGAAGGAGCGCCGTTGTTGACTATCGCAAATGTGGCAACTGTGCAATAGAGCTCAAGTTCATGGACGCTCCAGCGCGGTGATGCCATATACGCTGTGTTTGTTTTAGGTCTTTTTCCTTGTATTATCCTCGGTTTCCTTGCTGCGTTTGCGCTTATTTGACGCAATTAGGGAGCCTGACATCATTTTCGGTAGACATGTATTTGTTATTTGTCTAATTTTGCCCATAAACACTGATACCAGGTGTTCAACGGTGAGCCAAAGCGACATCTTTATAATAATAATAATAATAATAATAATTAATTGTGTCGGGGACAGGTAGCCAGAGTGTATTCA
This sequence comes from Procambarus clarkii, assembly GCF_040958095.1. Classification (NCBI taxonomy): domain Eukaryota; kingdom Metazoa; phylum Arthropoda; class Malacostraca; order Decapoda; family Cambaridae; genus Procambarus; species Procambarus clarkii. Next base: position 18,584,372 of record NC_091162.1, read on the forward strand.
TACATGATAGGCTTATATCGAGGTCTCTCCCCACAAGGTCTAATTACTAACCCCGCCCAGGATGCAACCTCCACAACAAGCTGTAGACTAACTCCTGAGTACCTACTTACTGCTAGGTGAACAGATGCATGAGGTGATGGGAAAGGCATCCCCCCTAACCATTTCTGTCCCGCCCCGGATCAAGCTGTGTTCAACGGCGTATTAACACTGTAGTTATACCCAGGTGTTCAAGGAGGAACCTGAACGTGTGTCCCCAGATGTTCAACGATACATACCCGTGCGCCCTGGAGGTTCATCGTCGTTAAACGTAAATTGGAGACAAAGAGTGTTTGGAAAAGAAAGGGGGGGGGGGGGGACTGGGCTAGTGGAGATGGACTGGGAGGGGGGGATGGGCTTGTGGGGGGGGGGAAAGGGGGGGGCGAAAGAGGGTACAAAAAGTCCGAGGTAAATTGATATATGCTCCATACTTCCAAATAGAATACAAAATTAAGTTTGAACTTTTGTTTCTCCTGCACTTTCGAATAGGTTTGAATGTTACAGTAGGCTGCCACACTAAACCATTTCCAGCTTTCAAGGTGAAAGATGATTTGCTGTTGTTGTTGTTGATGGGTGAAGCGGTTATTGAAGCCGCTTCAATGGTCGAAATGATCGAGGGATTTGCCAATCAAGGCATATATATATATATATATTTTCCACGCTCAAAGCCTCATGGGATAATTAGATTACCAGAAGATTTAGAGCGAGTGACCAAAATATTCAGGACTCGTCGGTATCTATTGACTTTATTCTTAGTTAAACAATGTGGAGAGTCGATAAAAAAAGGAAAACAAAATAGGTGAAGAACAGGCAGAAAGGAAGAACAATAGCTGAAGAACAGGTAGAAAGGGAGTGAAAGAAATTACATGAAAAACAGGCTAAAAAGGGAAAGAAGAAGAACAGGCAGAAAGCGGGGGAAGAACAAAGGGCGAAGAAGAGGCAGAAAGAAGGGGGGGGGGGGAGAACAATGAGTAAAGAACAAGCAGAAAGGTACGGGGAAGAGAGGGGCAGCAAGGAACAAAGCAGAAAGACGCGCACACAACCGCTCATTCAAATCCTACCGACCAGAGCGCGCCAAACCGTCGCTCGGCCGAAACCTTTAAAACAACCCCCACACAAATGATATATCCCACTTAACTTCCGGCAAACTCAACTCCTTATAAATTATATATAATACAAATTTACATCTTAATTCATTTACACTTCTGTTTCGCAGCTTTTCAGGGGGGAAAAATTAGTAATAACATATAACCTTGACGGGGCGGGTGGGTGAACGGACCCAAGGGAGGAGTAGCCGCCTCTTCCCGCCAAGAATAGCGCGGGAAAACTGAGCCCCGATAACCTGACCTCGGTATCATTTTCACCTTAACGCGGGAAAACTGAGCCCCGATAACCTGACCTCGGTATCATTTCCACCTTAACGCGGGAAAACTGAGCCCCGATAACCTGACCTCGGTATCATTTTCACCTTAACGCGGGAAAACTGAGCCCCGATAACCTGACCTCGGTATCATTTCCACCTTAACGCGGGAAAACTGAGCCCCGATAACCTGACCTCGGTATCATTTTCACCTTAACATGGGAAAGCAGAGCCCCGATAACATGACCCATATATCATTTCCACCTTAACTTGGCACCTAGTCAAGAAATTAATGTTTTAATAAGCGTCAATTATACACATATAGGAATATTTATATACAAAATGCACACAGTAGATGTCTCATTTTACATTAGCGATGGCTAGTATTGTGAATTATTTATGTCTTTGAAATAACTCAAGTGAACAAAAGTGTTTTCCTTAAACCTGCGATGCTTGGGTAGAAGTGAGTGAGAGGAGTGTGTGGGTGAGAGGAGTGTACTCACCTAGTTGTGTTTGGGGGGTTGAGCTCTGGCTCTTTGGTCCCGCCTCTCAACCTCTCAACTGACGCTGAAAAAATCTTTTTAATGTTCTGTGTGGCTCATTTGGGTACTCAGTTTCCACCTGTGTCCCCTTGTTCATGTTCCACTGGCCCTAAAGAGTTTGTCTTTGTCCACCCTGTCAACTCCCCTGAGAATTTTGTAGGTGGTTATCATGTCTCCCCTTACTCTTCTGTTTTCCAGGGATATGAGGTTCAGCCCCCTTAGCCTTTCCTCGTAGCTCATACCTCTCAGTTCCGGGACGAGTCTGGTGACATACAACTGAATCTTCTCTAACTTTGTCTTGTGTTTATCTAGGTATGGACTCCAAGCTGGAGCTGCATATTTCAGGATTGGTCTGACATAGGTGGTATACAGGGTCCTGAACGATTCCATACACAAGTTTCTAAAGGCAGTTCTTATGTTGGCCAGTCTAGAATATGCCGCTGTTGATATTCTATTGATGTGGGCCTCTGGGGACAGGTTCGGTGTGATATCGACCCCCAGATCTTTCTCTCTATTTGACTCTTGCAGGATTTCACCTCCCAGATGGTACCTTGTGTTCAGCCTTCTGCTCCCTTCGCCTAATTTCATTACTTTACACTTTCTTGAGTTATACTTTCGTAGCCATTTTCTAGACCATTCCACCAGCTTGTCCAGGTCGTCCTGTAGTCTCTATCTATCTTCATCTGTCTTAATTCTTCTTATAATTTTTACGTCGTCAGCAAACATTGAGAGGAATAAGTCTATTCCCTCTGGAAGATCGTTTACATACATTAGAAACAGAATGGGTCCAAGTACTGAGCCCTGTGGGACTCCCCTGGTGACATCTCAAGTTCAAGTTCAAGTATGTTTATTGAGACAAGAAAGAAATACATCTCAAAGGGATAGAGTAGCTTAGGCTATTTCTACCCCACTGGTGACATCTCGCCACTCTGATGTCTCCCCCCTCACAGTTACTCGGTGTTTCCTTTTGCTTAAGTACTCCCTTATCCACTGGAGCACCTTCCCTTTTACTCCTGCCTGTTGCTCCAACTTTTGTAACAGCCTTTTATGGGGTACTGTGTCAAAGGCTTTCTGACAGTTCAAGAAAATGTAGTCTGCCCACCTTTCTCTTTCTTGCCTAATTTTTGTTGCTTGGTCATAGAATTCTATTAAACCTGAGAGGTACGATTTACCATCCCTGAACCCATGCTGGTGGTGTGTTACAAAGCTATTTCCCTCCAGATGCTCTATGAGCCTTTTATTCACAATCTTCTCTGTCACCTTGCATGGTATACAAGTTAGGGAAACTGGTCTGTAGTTCAGTGCCTCTTGCCTGTCACACTTTTTGTATATTGGGACTACATTAGCTGTCTTCCAACTGTCCGGTAGGTCTCCTGTTTCCAGTGACCTGTTATACACCATAGCGAGTGGCACACTTAGTGCTTCTGCATCACTTTTAGTATCCACGGTGAGATTCTGTCAGGCCCAACAGCCTTTGTCACATTCAGCTCCACCAGATTCCTTTTGACCTCATCACTGGTGAGGTCAAATGCCACCATGGTTGCTTGGTTTGCCTCCTCATTTAGTGCAGGGGCTTCTCCTTGTTCTTTTGCGAAGACCTCCTGGAATCTCTTGTTGAGTTCTTCACACACCTCCTTGTCATTCTCTGTGTATCTATTCTTCCATAGAGTGTGGGTGAGAGGGATGTTATGTGGTTAAGTGAGAGGGTGGGTGATCTTCATTGTTCTAATTTGTGCGTTATGTGTCACATTCTGTTCAAAATCAAAGCAGTGATACTGCTCCTTAAATTGAACACTATACGATAGTTTTAAAAAACCGAACACATCATAAACATATTCATAAACTGGAACGCTCCGCGGATGTGTTCAGAAACGGAACACTTTATGAATATGTTCAAAGCTGGTTTAGTCATGAATATTAATAAACCTAAATTCTTACAAAAATTATATCTAATGTCATACAAAAATGTCTCTTACAAATTACGGCTGAATTTGGCCGTTTGTCCGTATGGCCGAAAATGGACGTAATTTGAAAATAAACAAAAATTTTAAATTAAATTTGGATATGTTTTTCTACAACAGTAAGTTAAGGGTCTTCTAGTAGGTTAGGAGGGCAGGAAGTTCACCTGAGGTTTCAAAACCTCATGAAAACCGTGAATTGAAAGTTTCTTCTCCTAAACTAACCCAGTAAGCCGGAGGACTCAAACAGAAAACGGCAAAGTACACCACTTTCGTGAGCCGATTTCATTTCAAATTAGGTCCATTTTTGGCCATAGCGCGCATACGAGAGGAAAATGACGTTATTTGTAAGTAGTCGGGTTGGTTTTGGGGCATTTTCAAGAGACGAATACAAAACGAAAACGGTTAGAAATCGAACATTTAATTTAAGTATTCAAAACCTAACGTTTTTTTATAAATATTCAAATACTGAACATTTCCTTTAAATATTTGAATACCGAATACTACCCAAAAATGCTCAGAGAGTAAGCCTTTCCGTCAACGTTCAGGAATTAAATAGTTCACGAGAATGTTCAAAATCGCGACAAGAATTTAAGAATCTCACAGGCGGACTCAATGAGGCGCGCTGATTGGCCAGTGGGGCGTGATGGGAAGCTGATTGGTTGGCAAGGCCTGGGAGCCGCTGATTGGTGGCCCAGAGTGTGCAGCGCGTTCATTGGCCAGTGGGGCGTGATGGGCGCTTGTTTTCCACTAATCGTCGTTGTTGACACTCTCCAAATCTTTCCTAAACTTGAAAAAAAAACTTATTAGTACACAAGGACAAAATTTGTGACTTAAATTACTGCAAAGTTAACAAAATTGTTCCTTGAGATATATTTTTATATACGACAAATATGATAAATACAATTACTACTACTGCTAATAATAATTATCTAAACACAAATGGAAATATTCGATTGTTCAAAACCGCTAATCTCCGAAAGTTCTTCACCGATTGCTTTGAAATTTTCACACAACGTTTCATTTGAATACGCGCGTGTTTTTATATACCTACTATATAGATGCCACACCTGTGACAGGAAAAAACTTGTTTTTTTTTTTAACAGCGCCATCTGTTGAACGTAAGATCAACACACGCTATACTAAATATGTTACGATTCCTTTTCAATGTTTCTTATCGCATTAATATATTGAATTTTCAAAGATTTCGATTTATTTTCATTTTGATTTAATTATTTTGTGTGACATTGTGTTGGAATTGAGCTGTGTTGTTTACCATACCGTTCATTTCGTGAATATAGTTTATTTTTTTAGTTTTACATCGTTTTTCATTTCGTTTTTTTTAACTGTTCTTATTATTTTTCAGTTATAGGATGCATCAGATCATTTGATGTTCCCAATTTTCGGATAGGAACATCAGACCATTTGGGAATGCATTGGACGAGGGAGTGGGGAATGGTGGGGAGGACGAGGGGACAGGGGAGGGGGAAATGCTAGGGAGGACTGGGGGAAAGGGGAAGGTTGCTGTGGCTCAGCAACGCACATGTTTTGCTCAGCCACAGCAACGCGTGACCGGGTACAGCTAATAATAATAATAATAATTACACGAGGGGGGGGGGCATACAAGGGGTGAAAGAAAGGTCTGTTATGGCGTCTCAGATGTTCAATGAGACACAGTGAGAATATTCAGAACATGACTTATAGGCCTATATAGTTAACTCAGGTTGATTGGGAGTACATCTCAGGTCAGATGATGGATAGAATGACCTGATAGAACGACTTGATAGAACGACTTGATAGAACGACTTGATAGAACGACCTGATAGAACGACCTGATAGAACGACCTGATAGAACGACCTGATAGAACGACTTGATAGAACGACTTGATAGAACGACCTGATAGAATGACCAGATAGAACGACCTGATAGAACGACCCGACAGAACCACCTGATAGAACGACCTGATAGAACGACCCCATAGAACGGTGATGCAGGAGAGATGGAATAGAAGGTTGAGGGGATGGAGGGGAGGAGGGGCAGACGAGGTTGCACCATTGCAATGCAGTTTAGACGGGGCGCCGAAGGGAATCTGGACAATGCATTTGAGACAGTAGGCTGGACGTAGTTGAGACAGAGCACCGAAGGAAGTCAAGACAGGGGGGCGGTGGGGGGGGGGGGGCTGACAGCAGTCGTGGCAAGGCACTTCAGACGGGGGCGTCGTTTCAGAGGAAGTTGAGATCGATTGTTATTACTTGACAGTAACGAGATTGACAGGTGGGAAGTACACACAGAGAGAGAGAGAGAGAGAGGGAGAGAGAGAGAGAGAGAGAGAGAGAGAGAGAGAGAGAGAGAGAGAGAGAGAGAGAGAGAGAGAGAGAGAGAGAGAGAGAGAGAGAGAGAGACAGACAGACAAACAGACAGAGAGAGAGCGGATGAGCTACTCGTATCACTAAACTCGAGTTTCACTCCAGTTTTCCTTAAGACATTATCAACGGGACGTAAACAGGAAACTTGGGGAGGCACAAGATGCTATACCACACCCCCGGCCCCCCCACCCCCCCACCCCATACGTCCCACACTTCAGCAAAGTTAACTACAACATTCACTCTTAAGAGTGAGAGCCGCTGAGAGTGTTGGAACTTGAGTGAATACAATCATGAGGGGGAGTGAGAGAGAGGGGGGAAGGGAGAAGTGGGTAGAGGGTGCCCCCCCCCATCATCCTGTTACCCATGAGGGTAAATGGGCATGGGGTAGGGATGAGGGGAAGTGCTAATTGAATGGGTCCGGCGAGGGGGGGGACTTGTATATTATGGGTTCCGTATGTTGTATGTTGTGTGTATTCATGCGGGTATGTTGATTGTATCAATGAATTACTCGCGAATTTTGTGGCTGCGGGATCACGCTACTCCAGCTCTTGGACCCCCGCCTTGCTAGCAGTCAGGTGCCTGATGTAATGACTCCTGAGAACCCTCGTTGTTTTAGTGACCTCATTAAGTAGTGATTTTAGTGAAAATGATCTAATTTGTCTCTCTCTCATATTTACTGCATATCACACACACACACACACACAGGGGGACATGATCACAACCTACAAAATCCTCAGGGGAATCGACCGGGTAAACAAGGATGAACTATTCAACACTGGAGGGACGCGAACAAGGGGACACAGGTGGAAACTGAGTACCCACATGAGCCACAGAGACGTTAGAAGGAACTTTTTCAGTGTCAGAGTAGTTAACAGATGGAATGCATTAGGCAGTGATGTACTGGAGGCTGACTCCATACACAGTTTCAAGTGTATATATGATAGAGCCCAGTAGGCTCAGGAATCTGTACACCTGTTGATTGACAGTTGAGAGGCGGGACCAAAGAGTCAGAGCTCAACCCCCGTAAGCACAACTAAAGTACAAAAAAACACATTAATATGCACGAAGATTTAGCGCTGATAATTGTTTTATCGTGTCACTGTATTTCTCACGATGTATTATACAAGTCATACAACCAGTAGGCATTTGTACAGCATAAGTAATTTTGAATGAAAATAAGAATAGCGACAATAATTATTGCTATAATTATTAATTATTTCAATTATTATTTATATTTATACCATTATTATCGAGGCCATCAGTAGGACCCAAGAGGAGGATCGAAACCTGCACCTTAGGCACTGTTAACATAGTACTTTTGGCAACTATGTCCACCATAGTACAAACATTGACGTACTAAGCAATCAGATAGTCGAACTTTGTACTATTCACGTTATAGATTCCGTCAAAAATGAAGCTAAGAAACTAACTCAAATATTCCTAGGCCCTAGTATAGCACACATGTGTACTATATTAGGCCTGAGATAACGTGTGTATTAGGCCAAGGAAGGTTAGGTCTGATTAGTTTAGTTTATGCAACATCAGTAGAAAATGGTTTTCCGGTTAGTCCGAACTCAATAGTACCGATTTCTACTTTCTAATCCCGTTGTACGTCGGTATATGTACTATGCTCCTCATCCGCTGCTTAAGGCTGCTTAAACCGCGGGACCACGATATTGAGAAGAAGCTGTTACCCATGCAGCAGGTCCCCCCCTCCCTCCACCCCCTCTCCACGGCGCGGTTGACCGTGCGCAGTGTGGGGGTTAGCGCCCCCCGCGCATGACTCTTACTGATTTTTTCACATTGATACATCATGTTAATGCGATTTTGTTGGTGTATGTGAGAGAGGGTATCATCAGCTGTTAATACAACTACTGTTGTATGAGCTGGTGGATGAATGTTGCAGGGTTGGTGTAGGTGGATGTTATAGTTCAGGTGTGGGGGGTGGATGTTATGGTTCAGGTGTGTGGGGGGGGATGTTATGGTTCAGGTGTGTGGGTGGATATTATGGTTCAGGTGTGTGGGGGGGGGGATGTTATGGTTCAGGTGTGTGGGTGGATATTATGGTTCAGTTGTGTGGGCAGATATCACGGTTCAAGTGTGTACAGATATCACGCTTCAGGTGTGGGCAGATATCACAGTTCAGGTGTGTACAGATATCACGCTTCAGGTGTGGGCAGATATCACGCTTCAGGTGTGGGCAGATATCACGCTTCAGGTGTGGGCAGATATCACGCTTCAGGTGTGGGCAGATATCAAGGGATTCGAGGCACAACTCTCTTTGGTTTTTATTGAATAACTGTGAAGCTAAATCATTTTACTGTTTCCAAGCCGAAATTCTACGAGACTTGACTAGCTCCTGGGCCCTGCCTCCAGCTCTAGGGGGGGGGGAGGGTATGGCGCGACCGTCTGGTGTTGTGTGTGTGAAAAAGGCTGAAGACAAGACAAGTAAAACTCCTGTTTGTGTCTCGGAGAGGCTGCAGGCTCCAGTAAGTTCAGTAGAACTTCGGTTCCAACTCCTTTTGACCATGTCGTAGCTCAGTCAATTAAAACAGCGTCTGAGATGCTCCCGGACGCAGGTTCGAATCCTCGTCACGGCCCTTGTGGATTTGTTCACAAGATGTTGTTGTTTAAGATTCGCTATCCTGGAACAAAAAGTTCCAAGTAGCACGGGCTATGGCGAGCCCGAATTTGAAGACAAGAGATGGGGACGGAGGTCTGGGAAAAGTAGCAGTTGGAAAAGGAAGAATGGAGATGGGGGAGATAGATGGTGTCGGATGCTGCACGTTCTCACGCCTCTTATCTCCCACATATCCGCCTATCTTTATCCACTTCTATCCCCTTCATCACAAGTATTTGTGTCTTAAACTAAGAGCAATAATAATGCATTTTGCCGAGCTTAGTCAACCAGTCGACCGGGGAGCCGGTCGGCCGAGCGGACAGCACGCTGAACTTGTGATCCTGTGGTCCCGGGTTCGATCCCTGGCGCCGGAGAGAAACAATGGGCAGAGTTTCTTTCACCCTATGCCCCTGTTACCTAGCAGTAAAATAGGTACCTGGGTGTTAGTCAGCTGTCACGGGCTGCTTCCTGGGGGTGGAGGCCTGGTCGAGGACCGGGCCGCGGGGACACTAAAAGCCCCGAAACCATCTCAAGATAGCCTCAAGATTTGTCTTGAATTACATTTGATCTTATGCAGGCGATGAGTCACAATAACGTGGCTGAAGTATGTTGTCCAGACCACACACTAGAAGGTGAAGGGACGACGACGACGTTTCGGTCCGTCCTGGACCATTCGACTTGAGAATGGTTACCTTGAGATTACCTTGAGGTACTTCCGGGGCTCAGCGTCCCCGCGGCCCGATCGTCGACCAGGCCTCCTGGTTGCTGGACTGATCAACCAGGCTGTTGGACGCGGCTGCTCGCAGCCTGACGTATGAGTCACAGGACGGACCGAAACGTCGTCGTCCCTTCACCTTCTAGTGTGTGGTCTGGTCAACACAGAACCTTATATTGTGATGTGATGACTGTAATAGCATTTCCGAAGTCATTAGTTTATAAGAGCGATTTGGTGAGTGAGCGACCAATTATCGCCTTGTTAATGTGTCGTCATCTGCGGGGAAATTACTAGAGGCGATGATTGTAACTTGCACTTACAATTATCCTAACAAGCAGTGGTTAATAAAACACGCGTTACGGCTACGCTTGTTACGAGGGATAGTTAATGGTTAACCTTAATTTTCTCAAGCGTGTTTAAAGTAGTTATAATTAGTTCTCCATCAGTCACCAGAGGCATGGTACTCACCTAGTTGTGCTTGCGGCGGGGGGTTGAGCTCTGGCTCTTTGGTCCCGCCTCTCGACTGTCAATCAACTGGTGTACAGATTCCTGAGCCTATTGGGCTCTATCATATCTACATTTGAAACTGTGTATGGAGTCAGCCTCCACCACATCACTGCCTAATGCATTCCACCTGTTAACTACTCTGACACTGAAAAAGTTCTTTCTAACGTCCCTGTGGCTCATGTGGGTACTCAGTTTCCACCTGTGTCCCCTTGTTCGCGTCCCGCCAGTGTTAAATTGCCAGTTAATGTGTGTGTGTGTGTGTGTGTGTGTGTGTGTGTGTGTGTGTGTGTGTGTGTGTGTGTGTGTGTGTGTGTGTGTGTGTGTGTGTGTGTGTGTGTGTAGGTGTGTGTGTGTGTGTAGGTGTGTGTACTCACCTAGTTGTACTCACCTAGTTGTGTTTGCGGGGGTTGAGCTCTGGCTCTTTGGTCCCGCCTCTCAACCGTCAATCAACAGGTGTACAGATTCATGAGCCTATCGGGCTCTGTCATATCTACACTTGAAACTGTGTATGGAGTCAGCCTCCACCACATCACTGCCTAATGCATTCCATTTGTCAACCACTCTGACACTAAAAAAGTTCTTTCTAATATCTCTGTGGCTCATTTGGGCACTCAGTTTCCACCTGTGTCCCCTTGTGCGTGTTCCCCTTGTGTTAAATAGACTGTCTTTATCTACCCTATCAATCCCCTTCAGAATCTTGAATGTGGTGATGTGTGTGTGTGTGTGTGTGTGTGTGTGTGTGTGTGTGTGTGTGTGTGTGTGTGTGTGTGTGTGTGTGTGTGTGTGTGTGTGTGTGTAGGTGTGTGTGTGTGTGTACTCACCTAGTTGTACTCACCTAGTTGTGTTTGCGGGGGTTGAGCTCTGGCTCTTTGGTCCCGCCTCTCAACCGTCAATCAACAGGTGTACAGATTCATGAGCCTATCGGGCTCTGTCATATCTACACTTGAAACTGTGTATGGAGTCAGCCTCCACCACATCACTTCCTAAAGACACACACTTCCTCCACACACACACACTTCCTGTGTGTGTGTGTGTGTGTGTGTGTGTCTGTGTGTGTGTGTGTTCACATATGTGTGCTTACAGGATCGAGCTCTATCTCTTGGATCCGTCTCTTCCAACTATCGGTTGACTGGAATAACGATCTAGCTTTTTTTCTTTTGTATAAATCATACCTTGTATGGCAGTTACTCTCCCTGCTCAGGATGCTTACCACAACAGTTCTCTAGCTCCCACCGAGCTACTGCTAGGTGAATAGCGGTGTGATATAAAAAGAAAGTCGAACTGCGCAGCGGTGAACACGTGTTTGATTTCAGTTAAATAAGGTCCCAGGTTCAGTCACATAGGGTCCCAGGTTCAGTCACATAGGGTCCCAGGTTCAGTCACATAGGGTCCCAGGTTCGAATGCTAGTAGCTGCCGCGGCAGAAACAATTTGGCAACGTTTCCTTTCGTTCACCTGCCGGTGATAGAGGTACCGGGGAGTTACAGGCGGCTGTTGTTGGATGCATGCTGCATACATACATACATACATACATACATACATACATACATACATACATACATACATACATACATACATACATACATACATACATATACATACATACATACATACATACATACATACATACATACATACATACATACATACATACATACATACATACATACATATGTGTAAAAAAAAACAATAATAATAAAGCTTTATTTTACAGCGGGAATCGAACCCGCGGCTCTAAAGCTGTAAGTCGTCAACTTAAGTCGTCGTCGTAAGTCGTAAAATTCACCGTCGTCGTAAGTCGTAAAGTCGTAAGTCGTAAAATTCACCGTCGTCGTAGGTCGACGTCGACTTAGCCTACTGTGTGTGTGTGTGATTTTTAAGAATACTGTGTAGCTGTTTGTGAGTGAGTGTTGGGGAGAAGGGAGAGTGTTGGGGGAGGGATGAAGGGAGAGGGTTAGAGGGAGGGAGGGAGGGATGTCAGGGGAGGGGAAGGGGAAGAGGGGGGGGGGTGGATGCTGCAAGGATCAATACTGTTGCTCTCTGTTTCCTGATGTAATTTGTAACCCCGGACTCTGCTGGCAGTGTGTTAGTGCGACGGAACACGAGAGGAGAGAGTATATTGTTTACACCTCTCTCTCTCTCTCTCTCTCTCTCTCTCTCTCTCTCTCTCTCTCTCTCTCTCTCTCTCTCTCTCTCTCTCTCTCTCTCTCTCTCTCTCTCTCTCTCTCTCTCTCTCCCTCTCTCACACTGCTCTTTCCCAGCCTCGTCTCCCGTTAGTAGAATTTCCCTACGTTAGAAAATATGTTAAATGCGAAGTCAGGCGCTTTTGTGCTGAACTTAAAAAGGTCAATTTCTCCCCCCCCCCCTGCCCCCTCCTGCCCCCCCTGCCCCCCCCCCCGTGCTGTGGGAAAGGGAGGGGGTATAAAAAGTATTATACAAAGGCACCGGTTAAGGTTAATTACTAACTATCATTCCCGAGAGAATCATTTTCACCGCCCTTGAAATATACACACACGCTTCGTACCGGGAAGTGTATACACACACACACGCTTCGTACCGGGAAGTATACACACACACACACGCTTCGTACCGAGAAGTATACACACACACACACGCTTCGTACCGAGAAGTATACACACACACACACGCTTCGTACCGAGAAGTATACACACACACACACGCTTCGTACCGGGAAGTATACACACACACACACGCTTCGTACCGAGAAGTATACACACACACACACGCTTCGTACCGGGAAGTATACACACACACACACACGCTTCGTACCGAGAAGTATACACACACACACACGCTTCGTACCGAGAAGTATACACACACACACACACGCTTCATACCGAGAAGTATACACACACACACACGCTTCGTACCGAGAAGTATACACACACACACACACGCTTCATACCGAGAAGTATACACACACACACACACGCTTCGTACCGAGAAGTATACACACACACACGCTTCGTACCGGGAAGTATACACACACACACACGCTTCGTACCGAGAAGTATACACACACACACACACGCTTCATACCGAGAAGTATACACACACACACACGCTTCGTACCGAGAAGTATACACACACACACACACGCTTCGTACCGAGAAGTATACACACACACACACACATGCAACAAGATATACAAGTTTGTATAATAAAAGTCAGTCGCCTTGGGAAAATCCAAGCAGACTTAAATTGCCTATAACTTGCTTCATACCATGTTACTTTTTTTTTACCATGCAGGAGAGTAAAGGAACACGTATCAACTGTTGATGTAGATTTCACTCTGCCAAATATAAACTCGTAAAAAATTTAAAATTCACCCCCCACCCCCCCAAAAAAAATGTAAACTCTGTCAGCGGAACTATTCGCATACTTTGCGTCATTATATAATGGAATGTGGGGAAAAAAATTGCGGAATTTTTAGAGATAACACTATCAATGGTGTCCAAGAAATGTGTAAGTACTTCATTTATAAAGATGTGCTGCCGGGAATCTTAGCCAAGTATTCAAAATTTGCTGACTGTAGGTAATGTCTGCACATGACTGTAAAGCTGCCGCCCAGTTGGGTGGGTGTGGAGCACATGACTGTAAAGCTGCCGCCCAGTTGGGTGGGTGTGGAGCACATGACTGTAAAGCTGCCGCCCAGTTGGGTGGGTGTGGAGCACATGACTGTAAAGCTGCCGCCCAGTTGGGTGGGTGTGGAGCACATGACTGTAAAGCTGCCGCCCAGTTGGGTGGGTGTGGAGCACATGACTGTAAAGCTGCCGTATGGGGTCCACCACCACCCACGGGATGGGTATGGGGTCCATCACCGCCCACGGAATGGGTATGGGGGTCCACCACCACCCATGGGATGGGTATGGGGTCCACCACCACCCACGGGATGGGTATGGGGTCCACCACCACCCACAGGATGGGTATGGGGTCTACCACCTCCCACGGGATGGGTATGGGGGTCCACCACCATCCACGGGATGGGTATGGGGTCCACCACCACCACCCACGGGATGGGTATGGGGTCCACCACCACCCACGGGATGGGTATGGGGTCCACCACCACCCACGGGATGGGTATGGGGTCCACCACCACCCACGGGATGGGTATGGGGTCCACCACCACCCACGGGATGGGTATGGGGTCCACCACCACCCACGGGATGGGTATGGGGTCCACCACCACCCACGGGATGGGTATGGGGTCCACCACCACCCACGGGATGGGTATGGGGTCCACCACCGCCCACGGGATGGGTATGGGGGTCCACCTCCACCCACGGGATGGGTATGGGGTCCACCACCACCCACGGGATGGGTATGGGGTCCACCACCACCCACGGGATGGGTATGGGATCCACCACCGCCCACGGGGTGGGTATGGGGTCCCTGGCTGATCCCTGGTGCTCAGGTGCTCCCATAAGAGAGGTTGAGGCAGCTCGGCCACAGAAGACATGATCGGCATCTTCCAAGGAGATGTCGGGGTATCATCAGGGGAGACATGAGCACAATCTTCAAAGTATCAGGACCAAGTCAGAACCCATTACAAATATTATAATAAGCTGGAGAAGTTCAACTATGGGAAGGGAAGTGAAGAAAGGAAGTATTGATTAGATAGCATAGATAGACACACACACACACACACACACACACACACACACACACACACACACACACACACACACACACACACACACACACACACACACACACACACGCTTGATAGATACATGGGTTGGATAGATAGAAATAGACTAAATTACATACATAGAGGAGAGTGGTTGACGGGAGTGACCCCAGATGGCACTGAGAGATTAGAACACCTCCCCCCCGCTCTCCCCCCCCCCGCCTCCACTGGCCCAATTAAAGCAAGAAGCAAACTAGTGAACTGCCCATATGATTTGCTTGTGTGAATCGTGACGATGTTGGAGACACGTCGGATGGGGGTGGGGGGTGGGGGGGGGTAGATGATTTACGATAAGGGGGGGTGTCCGGGGGGGGGAAAGGGGGGAGGGGGGGGGGGGGGAAAGGGGGGAGGGGGGGGGGGGGGACTGTAGGGTGGTGGTAAATCCCTAGAGAGCTGAAGTCGGCCGTTATCAAGCGATAGTTATCCTTGTGGAGGTGGCAGATGTCGCGGTGCTCCTTGTTGGCTGGTGTGGGACCTCGTCGCTGTCTGTCTGTCTGTCTGTCTGTCTGTCTGTCTGTCTGTCTGTCTGTCTGTCTGTCTGTCTGTCTGTCTGTCTGTCTGTCTGTTTCTGTCTGTCTGTCTGTCTGTCTGTCTGTCTGTCTGTCTGTCTGTCTGTCTGTCTGTCTGTCTGTCTGTTTCTGTCTGTCTGTCTGTCTGTCTGTTTCTGTCTGTCTGTTTCTGTCTGTCTGTCTGTTTCTGTCTGTTTCTGTCTGTCTGTCTGTCTGTCTGTCTGTCTGTCTGTCTGTCTGTCTGTCTGTCTGTCTGTCTGTCTGTCTGTTTCTGTCTGTCTGTCTGTCTGTCTGTCTGTCTGTCTGTCTGTCTGTCTGTCTGTCTGTTTCTGTCTGTCTGTTTCTGTCTGTCTGTCTGTCTGTCTGTCTGTCTGTCTGTCTGTCTGTCTGTCTGTCTGTCTGTCTGTCTGTCTGTCTGTCTGTTTCTGTCTGTCTGTTTCTGTCTGTTTCTGTCTGTCTGTTTCTGTCTGTTTCTGTCTGTCTGTTTCTGTCTGTCTGTTTCTGTCTGTTTCTGTCTGTCTGTCTGTCTGTCTGTCTGTCTCGCCACAAACCACCACGAAACAACCAAACAACCAACATCACAACCATTAACTACTTACAACTACCATCACAGCTACCCCCCCCCTCTCTCTCCCCCCCACAACCAATATCATTGTTTCCACCAAATAACCACCACAACTACCACTAATCAACAGTAACTACCGTCTAAATCTACCAAAATTACTGCTACTACCGCTACTCCCCTAACCACTACCATCAACCACCGCAATTACTGGGAAAATACTGACCAAGGGAGTACCAGTATGGCAGAAAACAAAGACCCATAGTCACAAGATGGATTCCCCCCTCAAGATAACCTCAAGATAACCCCCTCCCCCCCCCCCCCCCAAGTCTCGATCCTACTTTAAATTTTAAATTTTGCCCCGAGGGGCGAGTTTATTGGGCAGCGCCACTCATTTTGTGAGTGGACACACCGCCATAGTGACAGTATTGGGCAGCGCCACTCATCTTGTGAGTGGACACACCGCCATAGTGACAGTATTGGGTAGCGCCACTCATCTTGTGAGTGGACACACCGCCGTAGTGACAGTATTGGGTAGCGCCACTCATCTTGTGAGTGGACACACCGCCATAGTGACAGTATTGGGTAGCGCCACTCATCTTGTGAGTGGACACACCGCCATAGTGACAGTATTGGGCAGCGCCACTCATCTTGTGAGTGGACACACCGCCATAGTGACAGTATTGGGCAGCGCCACTCATCTTGTGAGTGGACACACCGCCATAGCAGCATGTACAACACTCCCCAATAGGAAGAAAACCCGCTGGGTTGTTCATCCTGTCACTTGTACCCAGACACAGCTGGGACTTGCTTAACGGTCTCAAGTGAACAGCTCCTCAAACAAGAAGATTAACATCTCTTCTTGTTCGATCCTACTGTTCCTAATTTATGCGAACGACCTACACAAAAGGGGGTGAGTTCGTACGTGTCAATATTTGCAGAAGATGCAAAGCGGATTGAGAAATGTAAAAACAGAGGAGGACTGCAGCAAGTTAAAGGAAGACCCGGGACAAACTTCAGGGCTAACAAATGGTTGCTGAAATTCAATCCCATGAAGTGTAAGGTAATGAAAATGGGAAAGGGAGAGAGAGTGTCTGCACGTAAGGGTAAGCCTGGGAAACCCTGTAAGGGAACCCCAGAAAGGGAAAGCCTCAGAGATCAGGAAGAGAGAAAGATTTAGGAGTAGATATCCTTCCAATACTAACCCCAGAGGCACACATAAACAGGGTAACATCAGTAGCGTATGGAGAGTCGGCAAAATTAGAAAGCCGTGAAACCTAAATCAGGACTCTTACAAAGGCAATCTACACAACATATGTCAGACCAATACTAGAATATGCAGCAGTGGACTGGAATCCGCTCCTTGCTAGGAATAAAACCCAAAACTGAAAAAGTATAAAAGTTAGTAACAAGATTAGTGCTAGAATTACAAGCTATGAGGATAGCCTAATGGAACTAGAACTTATACAACCGTGGAAAAGCGAAGAAACAAGAGGGGATATGGTCACAACATAGAAGATACTGAGGGGGAGTAAATAGGCTGGATAAGGACCCCCTCTTTAAATTAAGAGACAAGAGGGCATAAGTAGAAACTGGAAAATTAAATGAGTCGAAGAAATGCCCGAGTGGTCAACAAATGGAACGGAACGAAGTAACGATGTGACAAAAGAATTCGAACGGGCAGAATATTGACATTATAAAGCAACAGCTACAACTAGGCTATAAGCAGGCGGGGCATGATGACCTAGACCTCACTTCTCTAGCATTCACTGATAGACAAGTACTGATAGATAACTACAACCTCCCCTACGCAGGCCAATCTTAGACATCTATCTATCTACCCTGGCAGTAGGCCATACCCCCCCCCCTTCTCCATCAACCAGTAGATGGACAGTTGGACACTGGCCCATTCTTCACGGCAATTTGTCACCACCATGGACTCTTCCTTGGGGGGGGGGCCAATAGGGGGTCGAACCTGTGACCAACCACCCAAATCCGTGGCTCCTTCCTGTAGGCTGACTGGCTCTCTCTCTCTCTCTCTCTCTCTCTCTCTCTCTCTCTCTCTCTCTCTCTCTCTCTCTCTCTCTCTCTCTCTCTCTCTCTCTCTCTCTCTCTCTCTCTCTGTATCTCTCTCTCTCTCTCTCTCTCTCTCTCTCTCTCTCTCTCTCTCTCTCTCTCTCTCTCTCTCTCTCTCTCTCTCTCTCTCTCTCTGTATCTCTCTCTCTCTCTCTCTCTCTCTCTCTCTCTCTCTCTCTCTCTCTCTCTCTCTCTCTCTCTCTCTCTCTCTCTCTCTCTCTCTTGATATATTTTATTTTATCTTTCTCTCGTCTCATTTTCTTACTTTTCTTAATTTCTCTCTCTATCTCTACTTCTTAATCAAAGGCTAAGGTTCACCAGTCACGTCACTGATATTCCTAACAACACCAGGAGCTACGAGCTTGTTGGGGCCAGCACCCTGCATCACCCCATTTCAAACCACACCCAATAAAACTCACTTATTTGCTGAACAGATTACTTGGGAACGTCAAAAGTGAACTTTATTGAACTGAGAGTTGACACTCATATTGCTCACGTGTTGAGGCCACGTACTGGGCTGTGAAGAAGGCACGTGTTCTTAAGAATGGCTCAGCCTGTACTCACCTGGTTGTGCTTATAGGGAGATGCGGAGGGGTTGAGTTTAGGCTCTTTGGTCCCGCCTCTCAACTGTCAAGAGACCCGGGTACAGAGTGCTGTGTTCGGTTACTGACAAGTC
>NC_091162.1:18608009-18693009 GCF_040958095.1 Procambarus clarkii
GAACTAAACAAAGACGCGCGGTTAATGTATGTATTATGAGAGGTGGCAACTCCCACCCCCAGGCCACCACCCGGGGCACTGCCCCACAAAGGCGATCAACAGCAGGAGGGAAGCGGGCACGTGCGCACTCCTCAAATTTCATTCCCAAGTTATTTTCTCCTCACACCCTTCCTCTTCCCCTAACCCCTACCATTTCTTACCCCCCCTTCCCTTTCGTCCAGCTGCGCATTTTAAGTTTGTGCTGGTTGTTAGTGACGAGGGATGGGGGCTAAGGCGGCGTTGGCAATGGATGGAATACCAAGGATGTTTTAGGCTCGGTGTCCGGCGTGGCGGGCGAGACTCCAGACGTAAACACGCCCGCCACCTGGCCTTCCCCACCAAAACAAAGCCCGCGTTGGTCCTCATCACAGCTGACAAGCCGTTTTCACACCAAGGAAGCGTCATGCAAGCTCCTAATAAAGATTTTCTTATTCTAATATATATATATATATATATATATATATATATATATATATATATATATATATATATATATATATATATATATATATATATATATATATATATATATATATATATATATATATATATATATATGTCGTACCTAGTAGCCAGAACGCACTTCTCAGCCTACTATGCAAGGCCTGATTTGCCTAATAAGCCAAGTTTTCCAGAATTAATTTATTTTCTCTAATTTTTTCTTATGAAATGATAAAACTACCTATTTTATTATGCATGAGGTCAATTTTTTTTTATTGGAGTTAAAATTAACGTAGATATATGACTGAACCTAACCAACCCTACCTAACCTAACCTAACCTATCTTTATAGGTTAGGTTAGGTTAGGTAGCCGAAAAAGTTAGGTTAGGTTAGGTTAGGAAGGTTAGGTAGTCGAAAACACATTAATTCATGAAAACTTGGCTTATTAGGCAAATCAGGCCTTGCATAGTAGGCTGAGAAGTGCGTTCTGGCTACTAGGTACGACATATATATATATATATATATATATATATATATATATATATATATATATATATATATATATATATATATATATATATATATATATAAACAAGAAAAAGTTTGACATTCGAGTCTTTGAGAACTGTGGTTTTCCTTAAAAATATTTATTTCCCCCATGTGTTACCAATTTAGTCAGCTGATGAGTTCGGCCGCCCACGTGCTCATGTTTACAAACAAATCATGAATGATCACCCCCTCAGCCCAGCCCACTGGCACTTTGTGGCATTTTCCCTCTCATAACACCGCTAGTCCCTTACTTTATCTCCTCGTTGTTTGTTATTCCTTCCTCCATCCCCCATCTCATCATCTCTCCCTTCTTCCTTGTCCATTTAATTGCCTTCCTTCCCTTCTTTCTATCATCTTCCCCCTCCCATCTCTCCCCCTCCCTTCTCTTAAACACTAATAATAAACAACATAACCTTGGGTATTGAATCCCACAACCACAAGGGTTCCCTAATGCAGATTCCGACCCCCCTCTTAATGCGATTACATGAAGGTGTCAGAGTTACTATTGTTTTTACCGTTCCTTTAGCTACGGTTGGTTTATTGTCCGTATACTTTCCTAACTGCACTTACCTAATTGTGCTTATGAGGTTGGGGGAAGGGAGCAGGTTGGGTTTTAGCTCTATGGTCCCGTCTATCAACCTTAAATTAAACAGGTTTCTGAGATTAAACAAGGTGGACGGCCAGCCTGCTATCATAACATCGTGTCAACAAGGCGGGCAGCCCGCCTGCTATCATAACATCGTGTCAACAAGGCGGGCAGCCCGCCTGTTATCATAACATCGTGTCAACAAGGCGGGCAGCCCGCCTGCTATCAAAACATCGTGTCAACAAGGCAGACAGCCTGCCTGCTATCATAACATCGTGCCAACAAGGCGGACAGCCCGCCTGCTATCATAACATCGTGTCAGCAAGGCGGACAGCCCGCCTGCTATCATAACATCGTGTCAACAAGACGGACAGCCCGCCAGCTATCATAACATTGTGTCAACTAGGCATACAGCCCGCCTGCTATCATAACATCGTGTCAACAAGGCGGACAGCCCGCCCGCTATCATAACATCGTATCAACAATGCAGACAGCCCGCCTGCTATCATAACATCGTGTCAAGAAGGAAGACAGCCCGCCTGCTATCATAACATCGTGTCAACAAGGCGGACAGCCCGCCTGCTATCATAACATCGTGTCAACAATGCAGACAGCCCGCCTGCTATCATAACATCGTGTCAACAATGCAGACAGCCCGCCTGCTATCATAACATCGTGTCAACAAGACAGACAGCCCGCCTGCTATCATAACATCGTGTCAACAAGACAGACAGCCCGCCTGCTATCATAACATCGTGTCAACAAGGCGGACAGCCCGCCTGCTATCATAACATCGTGTCAACAAGGCGGACAGCCCGCCTGCTATCATAACATCGTGTCAACAAGGCGGACAGCCCGCCTGCTATCATGACATCCTTTCATGTAACAGTGACTAGAGGTCTAGCTCTCTATGCCCCCAGTCTATGTCCCCAGCCTATGCCCCCAGCCTATGCCCCCAGTCTATGTCCCCAGTCTATGCCCCCAACCTATGCCCCCATCCTATGCCCGCAGTCTATGCCCCAGTCTATGCCCCCATCCTATGCCCTAGCCTATGCCCCAGCTTATGCCCCAGCCTATGCCCCAGCTTATGCCCCAGCCTATGCCCCCAGTCTATATCCCCAGTCTATGCCCCCAACCTATGCCCCCATCCTATGCCCGCAGTCTATGCCCCAGTCTATGCCCCCATCCTATGCCCTAGCCTATGCCCCCAGCCTATGCCCCAGCTTATGCCCCCATCCTATGCCCCAGCCTATGCCCCCAGCCTATGCCCCAGCTTATGCCCCCATCCTATGCCCTAGCCTATGCCCCCAGCCTATGCCCCAGCTTATGCCCCAACCTATGCCCCCAGTCTATGCCCGTACCTTGTTAATTGTACCTGTTGAATCTCTTATTTTCGCGTCATAGTTTAATTTAACTATTGTGACCAGTAGTTGGCCAAAGGGAGGGGGGGTCCTCAATAAGCCTAACAGGGGTTCCTACCCCCCTCCCTCCCCCCCACACTGGGAAATCATCCTCCCCCTCTCATGTCCCTCAGGCCGTGAGGGGAGTGAAGCCCCCAGGGGAGAGTGAGGGGTCAGCAGTGAGGTCCCAAGGGGAAAGGGGGGGCGGAGACACAGCTGGGGGGGGGGGATATTGGATGTTATGGTGGAGGTGATGGGGAGGGGGGAGTGGGTAGGGGGGAGGAGCATCTGGATATCTCTTTAGGGCAAGAAGAAGGGAAGGTTAGGGTGAGAAGAAGATTGGGGGTGGATTTGGAGGGCTGTGGGGGTGGACTTGAAGGGCTGTGTGGGGGTGGACTTGAAGGGCTGTGTGGGGGGTGGACTTGGAGGGCTGTGGGGGGTGGACTTGGAGGGCTGTGTGGGGGGGTGGACTTGGAGGGCTGTGGGGGGTGGACTTGGAGGGCTGTGTGGGGGGTGGACTTGGAGGGCTGTGGGGGGGTGGACTTGGAGGGCTGTGTGGGGGGTGGACTTGAAGGGCTGTGTGGGGGTGGACTTGGAGGGCTGTGTGGGGGGTGGACTTGGAGGGCTGTGGGGGGGTGGACTTGGAGGGCTGTGTGGGGGGTGGACTTGGAGGGCTGTGGGGGGGTGGACTTGGAGGGCTGTGTGGGGGGTGGACTTGGAGGTCTGTGGGAGGTGGACTTGGAGGGCTGTGTGGGGGGGTGGACTTGGAGGGCTGTGTGGGGGTGGACTTGGAGGGCTGTGGGGGGTGGATTTGGAGGGCTGTGTGGGGGTGGACTTGGAGGGCTGTGTGGGGGTGGACTTGGAGGGCTGTGTGGGGGGTGGACTTAGAGGGCTGTGGGGGGTGGATTTGGAGGGCTGTGTGGGGGGTGGACTTGGAGGGCTGTGTGGGGTGGACTTGGAGGGCTGTGGGGGGTGGATTTGGAGGGCTGTGTGGGGGGTGGACTTGGAGGGCTGTGTGGGGGTGGACTTGGAGGGCTGTGTGGGGGGTGGACTTAGAGGGCTGTGGGGGGTGGATTTGGAGGGCTGTGTGGGGGGTGGACTTGGAGGGCTGTGGGGGGTGGATTTGGAGGGTTGTGGGGGGTGGACTTGGAAGGCTGTGGGGGGTGGATTTGGAGGGCTGTGGGGGGTGGACTTGGAGGGCTGTCGGGGGTGGACTTGGAGGGCTGTGGGGGGTGGATTTGGAGGGCTGTATGGGGGGTGGACTTGGAGGGCTGTGTGGGGGTGGACTTGGAGAGCTGTGTGGGGGGTGGACTTGGAGGGCTGTGGGGGGAGGACTTGGAGGGCTGTGGGGGTGGACTTGGAGGGCTGTGTGGGGTGGACTTGGAGGGCTGTGGGGGGTGGATTTGGAGGGCTGTGTGGGAGGTGGACTTGAAGGGCTGTGTTGGGGTGGACTTGGAGGTCTGTGGGAGGTGGACTTGGAGGGCTGTGTTGGGGTGGACTTGAAGGGCTGTGGGAGGTGGACTTGGAGGGCTGTGTTGGGGTGGACTTGGAGGGCTGTGTTGGGGTGGACTTGGAGGGCTGTGTTGGGGTGGACTTGGAGGGCTGTGGGTCCAGGACGGACAGAAACGTCGTCGTCGTCCCTTCACCTTCTAGTGTGTGGTCTGGTCAATTGATTGATTGATGAAGATTAAGCCACCCAAGAGGTGGCACGGGCATGAATAGCCCGCAAGTGGTGGCCCTTTCGAGCCATTACCAGTATCAAAAGATGATACTGGAGATCTGTGGAGGCGCAACTGCACCCTGCGTGACGGGAGATGTCTCCTTTGTGAATGTGTTATGAAGATGAAGCCGCCCAAAAGGTGGCACGGGCATGAATAGCCCGTAAGTGGTGGCCCTTTTTGAGCCATTACCAGTATCAAAAGATGATACTGGAGATCTGTGGAGGCGCAACTGCACCCTGCGTGACGGGAGATGTCTCCCGGACCAAGTGGTGACCAAATGGTCGGTCTGGTCAACAAGTCAACCTAGCTTAATGGGGTGGTTGAGGGCGGCGTTGGTTGGGTGTAATGGCCTGGTCTGGGTCATTACTCTCTCTCAGGTCTGGTAATGTTCATTCACCAATCGCAGGTCGTTTAAATAACTGACGCAGGATACATAGATTAAATAACTGACGCAGGATACATAGTTTAAATAACTGACGCAGGATACATAGTTTAAATAACTGACGCAGGATACATAGATTATGTATCGTAGCGATACATAGTGGAGAAACGATGTTTACAGGCCTATATATGGCCTCGTCGCCCCCAGAACAGATCAGACGAACGGATGAACATACATGTTCACCAAATGTTCTGTCCTGGTGAACATTGTTACATCCTCTTTGCACTCTGCTGCTCTTCCAAATCCTGTGAATCATTCCTCTCTTGAATATACGTTTTGGTCCACCTGTGTTCTGCTCCACCTGTGTTCTGCTCCACCTGTGTTCTGCTTCACCTGTGTTCTGCTCCACCTGTGTTCTGCTCCACCAGTGTTCTGCTCCACCTGTGTTTTGGTCCACCTGTGTTCTGCTCCACCTGTGTTCTGCTCCACCTGTGTTCTGCTTCACCTGTGTTCTGCTCCACCTGTGTTCTGCTCCACCAGTGTTCTGCTCCACCTGTGTTTTGGTCCACCTGTGTTCTGCTCCACCTGTGTTCTGCTCCACCTGTGTTCTGCTTCACCTGTGTTCTGCTCCACCTGTGTTCTGCTCCACCTGTGTTCTGCTCCACCTGTGTGCTGTTTCACCTGTTGCTTCACCTGTGTTTTGTCTACTGGTTCACCTGTGTGACCTCTGTTTCAATCCCGTCGGTGTTCAATCCCCGACCGTCCGTCCAAGTGGTTGGGCACCATTCCTTTCCCACCGTCCCATCCCACATCCTTATCCTGACCCCTAACCTTCCCAGTGCTATATAGTCGTTATGGCTTGGCGCTTTCCCCCTTGATAATTCTCTTCCTTAAGAATACTGTGAACCTTCTAGTACCCCCCGCCCCCCCCCCCCTTGTGTGAACCCCCGCCCCCCCTTGTGTGAACCCCCGCCCCCCCGCCCCCCCCCCCTTGTTTGAACCCCCGCCCCCCCCCCCCTTGTGTGAACCCCCACCCCCCCTTCTTATCTCTCTCTGCCACAGTCTTCACGACAACTTGGTAATCATGGACTAATACATAGTGATTACTGACTCTAATTGGCAGTTGGCGTTCGATGGTTTGAATATCCGACTTGCTCTGTGGGGGGTGGGGGGAAGACTTGTATCGATGGTGGTTGTGGTGATAGTGGTGGTGGTGGTGGTGGTGGTGATGGTGATGGTGGTGGTGGTGGTGGTGGTGGTGGTGGTGGTGGTGGTGGTGGTGGTGGTGGTGGTGATGGTGATAGTGGTGGTGGTGATGATGGTGATGGTGGTGGTGATGGTGGTGGTGGTGGTGATGGTGATGGTGATGGTGGTGGTGGTGGTGGTGGTGGTAGTGGTGGTGATGGTGATAGTGGTGGTGATAGTGGTGGTGATAGTGGTGGTGATAGTGGTGGGACATAACATAGATAACAATGTGTCAAAAAGTCAACATTGGCTAAATCCTTTTCACGCGAAATTATCAAGACAACAACAACAACAACAACAAAACTCCACCCATTAAATACAATTACTTAAACGACTGTAATGTATACAGTTCCAATCAATACAGTAAATGATTTACACACACACACATACACACACGAACACAGGGAATGTATTTGGGGAAAACTGAATTCCGGGAGTTTGAAATTTATGTTCACGTCTCTCTATCACACGCAATGGCACAATCCCCCCTCCTGCCCCCCAATCCCCCCAATCCCCCCAATCCCCCCCACCCCAACCACTACCCCCAATCCCCCCCCCCCCCAACTCCCCCCAATCCACCCCTTCCCCCCACCTAATTATCACAAAACACACTGTGCTTCGCCAATCCTTGTGTTGAGTCGTTCCTAATTGAATTTTTATCTTATTATCTTTTCGTAATTGGACACTAATTATTTTTTTCCCTTTCTCTTTGTTTGTTAATTTCATGTGTACTTTGTTTTTTTGTTTTTAAATTAAAGATGCGAGTCGTTTAAATAATGTATATTATTTTTAATTTTACTAAAGACGAAGAAATATATATATATAAATATACATATATATGTGCTACAGAGACCCCAAATAGTTACATACATACATATATATATGTAAGACCGCCTGCCAACACACACAGTGAAGATGATCAGAACGTTTAGGGGGGGAACCTCGATACAAATTTAAAATATTTGGAGCCGGGCGGTGGGCTCGAACTATCGTCTTGGGGGTCTCGTCACATGAGATGGGTGGTATCCCTCTGCTCGGTGCCTGCAGATATTCAGACTGGTTCATGGGTGGTTTTTTAAGTCGTCTACCGGAGATGACCAAGTTCGATACCCGCTTTACTGAATAATTCCCGTTGTCGTGGGACAGGATATAGTTGAGGTTATAGACATGTGTTGTAAGGTATTATGTGTTCGCAGGTGTTATATTAAGAGTTTACAGGTGTTTAATAGTGTGTTGTTACACCTTCTCCATTATGTGCTGCCACGGGTTTTAATGTGTATTAGGCTTTTGTTGTGTTTTAAGGTGTTTTTAACGTGAATTGCCAGGTGTTGTTTTATGTGTTTGTCAGGTGTTTTATCACGTGTTGTCAGGTGTTACCAATGGCTATCACCGACAGTTTGTTTGTGTGGGTTTTCCGGCAATATCAGTGGAGCGAGGAAGCGGGTATGCGGGTATTTTTAAAACTCCGCACTGAAGGGATGAACTACGCATTTGTGTGTGCGTATTTCCTCTCTGTATTTACTCCAAAATTTCTCACGGGAGACATCTCCCGTCCACTACGGGCTCACCATAGCCCGTGCTACTTGCCCCGTTCCTGTGCCAGGTAGGTTACTGGCTCACCATAGCCCGTGCTACTTGCCCCGTTCCTGTGCCAGGTAAGTCCACTACGGGCTCACCATAGCCCGTGCTACTTGCCCCGTTCCTGTGCCTGGTAAGTCCACTACGGGCTCACCATAGCCCGTGCTACTTGCACCGCTCCTGTGCCTGGTAAGTCCACTACGGGCTCACCATAGCCCGTGCTACTTGCCCCGCTCCTGTGCCAGGTAAGTTACGGGCTCACCATAGCCCGTGCTACTTGCCCCGCTCCTGTGCCAGGTAGGTTACGGGCTCACCATAGCCCGTGCTACTTGCCCCGCTCCTGTGCCAGGTAGGTTACGGGCTCACCATAGCCCGTGCTACTTGCCCCGCTCCTGTGCCAGGTAGGTTACGGGCTCACCATAGCCCGTGCTACTTGCCCCGCTCCTGTGCCAGGTAGGTTACGGGCTCACCATAGCCCGTGCTACTTGCCCCGCTCCTGTGCCAGGTAGGTTACGGGCTCACCATAGCCCGTGCTACTTGCCCCGCTCCTGTGCCAGGTAAGTTACGGGCTCACCATAGCCCGTGCTACTTGCCCCACTCCTGTGCCAGGTAGGTTACGGGCTCACCATAGCCCGTGCTACTTGCCCCGCTCCTGTGCCAGGTAAGTTACGGGCTCACCATAGCCCGTGCTACTTGCCCCGCTCCTGTGCCAGGTAGGTTACGGGCTCACCATAGCCCGTGCTACTTGTCCCGCTCCTGTGCCAGGTAAGTTACGGGCTCACCATAGCCCGTGCTACTTGCCCCGCTCCTGTGCCAGGTAGGTTACGGGCTCACCATAGCCCGTGCTACTTGCCCCGCTCCTGTGCCAGGTAGGTTACGGGCTCACCATAGCCCGTGCTACTTGCCCCGCTCCTGTGCCAGGTAGGTTACGGGCTCACCATAGCCCGTGCTACTTGCCCCGCTCCTGTGCCAGGTAGGTTACGGGCTCACCATAGCCCGTGCTACTTGCCCCGCTCCTGTGCCAGGTAGGTTACGGGCTCACCATAGCCCGTGCTACTTGCCCCGCTCCTGTGCCAGGTAGGTTACGGGCTCACCATAGCCCGTGCTACTTGCCCCGCTCCTGTGCCAGGTAAGTTACGGGCTCACCATAGCCCGTGCTACTTGCCCCACTCCTGTGCCAGGTAGGTTACGGGCTCACCATAGCCCGTGCTACTTGCCCCGCTCCTGTGCCAGGTAAGTTACGGGCTCACCATAGCCCGTGCTACTTGCCCCGCTCCTGTGCCAGGTAGGTTACGGGCTCACCATAGCCCGTGCTACTTGTCCCGCTCCTGTGCCAGGTAAGTTACGGGCTCACCATAGCCCGTGCTACTTGCCCCGCTCCTGTGCCAGGTAGGTTACGGGCTCACCATAGCCCGTGCTACTTGCCCCGCTCCTGTGCCAGGTAGGTTACGGGCTCACCATAGCCCGTGCTACTTGGAACTTGTTCCGAGTAGCTGAATCTATAACAACAACATCAACATGTATTTACTCCTTATGTGTGTGTGTGTACTCACCTAAATGTGCTTGCAGTTGAGGCTCTCAACTGCGTTGTTGGCACGCAATCCGCCTCTCAACTGTCAATCAACTGGTGTACAGGTTCCTGAGCCTACTGGGCTCTATCATATCTACACTTGAAACTGTGTATGGAGTCAGCCTCCACCACATCACTTCCTAATGCATTCCACCTGTTAACTACTCTGACACTGACAAAGTTCTTTCTAACGTTCCTGTGGCTCATTTGGGTACTCAGTTTCCACCTGTGTCCCCTTATTCGCGTCCCACCTGTGTCCCCTTATTCGCGTCCCACCTGTGTCCCCTTATTCGCGTCCCACCTGTGTCCCCTTATTCGTGTGTAACCCCCCTCTGTTAAATAGTCTTCATCTACCCTATCAATTCCTCTGAGAATCTAGTATGGGGTGATCATGTCTCCCCTAGCTTCTGTCTTCCAGCGACGTGAGGTTTAGTTCCTGTAGTCTCTCCTCGTAGCTCATACCTCTCAGCTCGGGTACTAGTCTGGTGGCAAACCTTTGAACCTTCTCCAGTTTAGTCTTATGCTTGACTAGATACGGACTCCATGCTGGAGCCGCATACTCCAGGATTGGTCTGACATATGTGGTATACAAGGTTCTAAATGATTCCTTACACAAGTTTCTAAAGGCCGTTCTTATGTTGGCCAACCTGGCTGTTGTTGCTGTTTTAGATTTATCTACTCAGAACAAAGTGTTCATGTAGCACGGGGTATGGTGATCCCGTAATGTCAACCTGGCATATGCCGCTGATGTTATCCTCTTGATGTAGGCTTCAGGGGACAGGTCTGGTGTGATATCAACCCCCAGGTCTTTCTCTCTCTCTCCTTAATTCTTGAAGGATTTCACCTCAGAATATATGTACGGCTGGTCCCGCTTAATTCTCCCTCACCCCCCCCCCTCTATCCCTATCTAGAGTTTCTTTCACCCTATGCCCCTGTTACCTAGCAGTAAAACAGGTACCTGGGTGTTAGTCAGCTGTCACGGGCTGCTTCGTGGGGGTGGAGGCCTGGTCGAGGACCGGGCCGCGGGGACACTAAAGCCCTGAAATCATCTCAAGATAACCTCAAGATAACCCTAACACACCCTAACCCACCCTAACACACCCTAACACACCCTAACACACACCCTAACCCACCCTAACACACCCTAACCCACCCTAACACACCCTAACACACCCTAACACACACACACACCTTCGTGTGGTCAGAATTGGGTTAATGGAGAGAAGCAGAGTATTGAGCCGGGAGCATTAATGGTGATAAGGGGTTAAGGGCGCCACTGACCCCTTGTGTAATGGTGGGGGGAGGGGGGAGAGGGGGGGAGGGAGGGGACAGGGAAGTGGATTCGAAGCTGGATAAAGGGGGGAGGAAGGAGATTATTTGATATTTACATGTACAATGATTGGAAAACTCTAAATATATATATATATATATATATATATATATATATATATATATATATATATATATATATATATATATATATATATATATATATATAGTACATGTGTGTGTGCCTGTGTGCTTGTACTCACCTAGCTGAGTGTGTGTGTGTGTGCTTGCAGGGGTATGAGCTCTGACTCTTTGGTCCCGCCTCTTAACTGTCAATCAACAGGTGTACAGGTTCCTGAGCCTACTGGGCTCTATCATATCTACACTTGAAGCTATGTATGGAGTCAGCCTCCACCACATCACTTCCTAGTGCATTCCATTTACTAACTACTGTGGACGTCGTTCCACAGACGTCGTCCCACAGACGTCGTCCCACAGACGTCAGCCACAGACGTCAGCCACAGAGCGCTGCACGCCAGAGATACATTCACCCAGGGAAAAATACACCCATGTTATACACCACATCAATAATACAGTCATTGGGGGAAGCCTAAATTATCACAGAGCAACTTGTCCTCTTATCAAGAACGTCGCATTTCGCTCGTAGGCGTTACATGAGGCCAAAAATTTGTCGTACTAGAAAACGGAAGCGGCTGGAGAAAGTGGTGTACTGTCCCGTTTTCTGTTTTGGGTCCTCGAAGTGAGCTCGAAGACTTGATTTACAGTCGTGACCCGTTCTGACTGGACTGATCAATACATCAGAATCTTCTTCTGCACCAGAGGGATGCCGTGGAACCTCTCCCAGTGTTGTGTGGACGACATCGACAAGTCGGCAACTATAACACAAGACGCTCTGCCATCAACAGCCTCATTCTAGATCTTTCTCAATCATTCATTCCCAAACACTCTCGTCTTAGGAACACGTTCGTTCAACACACAGACACGCGTGGACTCACGTCAAGAAACCACATGTTGAGAGAGAGAGAGAAAGAGAGAGAGAGAGAGAGAGAGAGAGAGAGAGAGAGAGAGAGAGAGAGAGAGAGAGAGAGAGAGAGAGAGAGAGAGAGAGAGAGAGAGAGAGAGAGAGAGATTACACAGCACACGCCACAGTAGACTACTGTACTTGCCATTCACAGTACAAGACAAACCACATTGTGTAGTGGACAGCATAAGGGAGTGCAAGAGTAGTAGTAGTAATCGTAGTAGTAGCAGTAGTAGTAGTAGTAGTAGTAGTAGTAGTAGTAGTAGTAGTAGTAGTAGTAATCGTAGTAGTAGCAGTAGTAGTAGTAGTAGTAGTAGTAGTAGTAGAAGTAGTAGTAGTAGTAGTAGTAGTAGTAGTAGTAGTAGTAGTAGTAGTAGTAGTAGTAGTGAGAGTAAGGAGAGGCTGGATAAGGGAGGGAGCTGTTCATATGAATGAAAATCATTTGCATATCTTATCTGCATTTATCCTGCTCGCCCACCTGGTGATAAGGCGGGGAAGGGGTGAGACAAGGAAGGAGAGAAGGGGGAGGGGCAGTGAGGGGAAGGGGAGGAAAAGGGGACAGAGAGGGGGGAAAATGAGTGACAGGGAGGGGGGCATTGGGGGGCCCTGTAATCGTGCTTTCCAAGAATAACTTTGGCTTGGTGCTGGGTGGGGGGGAGGGGTGGGGTGGGGGTAGGGGTATGGGTAGGGGTGGGGGTGGGGGGTTAATATAATGAAAGAGGAGGAAGATAGAGCAGAGGGGGGTGGGAGATGGAATGGGGGAGATGGATGTGGATGGATGTTAATCTTTCTTCATATGAAAGATTTCTAATTTGGGGAATTAACTTTGTCATCCTACGCTGGACACGTTCGAGAGAATTTATATCCATTCTATAGTACGGCGACCAAAACTGAACTGCATAATCTAAATGGGGCCTAACTAGAGCAAGATATAGCTGAAGAACCACACCAGGTGT
The DNA here is from genome assembly GCF_040958095.1 of Procambarus clarkii. Taxonomy (NCBI): domain Eukaryota; kingdom Metazoa; phylum Arthropoda; class Malacostraca; order Decapoda; family Cambaridae; genus Procambarus; species Procambarus clarkii. The sequence goes on from NC_091162.1 coordinate 18,620,788, forward strand.
CTTGTTACTAACGCTTCGATTAATAAATCCCAGTGTCCTATTCGCCTTATTACGAACATTTATTCATTGATCCTTTGGGTTTAGATTCTTACTAATCATAACTCCAGATTCCTTTCACAATCTCAACATCATCTAGCTCGCATCTTGTAACTCTATCCTCATTACCTGGCCTCAAAACTTTACATTTATCAGCATTAAACTGCATCTGTCAATCTTTTGACCATTTCAAAACCCTATTTAGATCAACTTGAAGTGATAGCGAGTCTTCTTCCGTGTTAATTTCCCTACCGATTTTCGTATCATCGGCAAATTTGCAGATGTTGCTACTCAAACCTGAATCTAAATCATTTATATATATTATAAACGACAGAGGTCCCAGGACAGAGCCTTGAGGCACTCCACTTACAACATTTTCCCACTCTGACTTGACTCCATTTATACTAACTCTCTGTTTCCTTTGGAATAGCCATGCCCTAATCCAGCTTAATATAGCACCCCCAATACCATGAGCCTCTATCTTTTTAATCAGTCTTTCATGTGGCACTGTATCAAAAGCTTTGCTAAAGTCAAAGTACACAACATCACAATCCTTACCACTATCAACTGCCTCAACTATGTTAGAATAAAAAGATAACAAATTTGTTAAACATGAACGACCATTTATAAACCCATGTTGCGACTCATTTATTAATTTATGTTTTTCAAGATGAAGACGAATTTTATTTGCAATTATCGATTCGAGTAACTTTCCCACAATAGACGTTAGGCTAATTGGCCGATAGTTTGACGCAAGTGATCTATCTCCTTTCTTAAAAACTGGTATCACATTAGCAACTTTCCATAACTCTGGCACTCTGCCTAACTCTATTGATTTATTAAATATGGTAGACAGTGGCTCGGAAAGCTCCTCTTTGCATTTTTTAAGCACCCTGGCAAACACTTCATCCGGCCCTGGGGATTTGTTTGGTTTGAGTTTTACTATCTGTTTAATTACACATCCTCCCTGGTAACTGCTAAACTAGTCAACCTGTCCTCGTCCCCACCCACATAGACTTGTTCGGCTCAAGACATGAAGGAAGAACTACTTTACTATACGTGTTTATATTCCTTTCAAGTCAACTTGCAATAAGTAACTTACCCCCCACCCCCCTCCCCCACCAACAACAACAAAAATTGCAATCCCTCGATAGTGCTCGCTCTAAAAGCCAGAGATAACGCGTGATAACTTCAGATAACACCTTCCCAGAACCCGAACTGAGCGCCCCCTAACCCCCCCCCCTCCCCTGCTACCACTGCACCAAGGTTATCTTATCTCCCCCTATTAGTAACCTGCTGTTGACCTTTATATATATAGTGAGATAAGAACACTGAACAAATAGTGCGGATGTCACACGATGTCACAGGATGGAGAGAGAGAGAGGTTGATGTCACAGGATGGAGAGAGATTGACATCACTGGCAGGCAGTGATTGATTTAGTCGACATTGCAAACTCATTAGAAATTTCTGGAGAACGAAGGACTCTGAGTGGGGGATGTTTCAAAGACATTCAGGACAGCCATACAGATGAGAGACGTATGGTCCCATACAGATGAGAGACGTATGGTCCCATAGAGATGAGAGACGCCTGGTCCCATACAGATGAGAGACGTATGGTCCCATAGAGATGAGAGACGCCTGGTCCCATACAGATGAGAGACGTATGGTCCCATACAGATGAGAGACGTATGGTCCCATAGAGATGAGAGACGTATGGTCCTATACAGATGAGAGACGTACGGTCCTATACAGAAAAGTGGCGTACGGAACCATCAGACAACATCCAGAAATCAGAAATCATTTCCCTCTGGATAATCAATATCTGTATAGCTTAAACAATGTCATAACCATACAGTAGATGTATATATATATATATATATATATATATATATATATATATATATATATATATATATATATATAGAGAGAGAGAGAGAGAGAGAGAGGGGGGGGGTTACTACCTGTGGTTGGATACAGGAGGACCCTTAGCCTCAGTGAAGAGAACAAATGACATTCGAGTGAGCCTGTTTGAACTTTCACTTAGTAGGATCTTCTAGCATCCTTCCCCAACCGCCTTCCCTATTTTTAAGATGTATATGTATCTTAAATGTGATCTCTCTCGAGTCATTAATTTAATGAAATTAGTGATGTGGGGGGAGGATGATCCTGTTTACATCCACCCAGATCCATTTTACGTGTCTGTCCTGCGTTTGAAACCCTCTCCTTCTATCCGGCGTCAGTTATGTTATCCACTTCAGCGCCGTTTCACGCCCTCTATCCCCTCCCCCCATTGGTTCAGCACCTGGTTCAGCGCCTGGTTCATCCCCTGGTTCATCCCCTGGTTCAGCGCCTGGTTCATCCCCTGGTTCAGCGCCTGGTTCAGCCCCTGGTTCATCCCCTGGTTCAGCCCCTGGTTCAGCGCCTGGTTCAGCCCCTGGTTCATCCCCTGGTTCAGCCCCTGGTTCAGCCCCTGGTTCATCCCCTGGTTCAGCCCCTGGTTCAGCCCCTGGTTCATCCCCTGGTTCAGCCCCTGGTTCATCCCCTGGTTCATCCCCTGGTTCAGCGCCTGGTTCATCCCCTGGTTCATCCCCTGGTTCATCCCCTGGTTCAGCGCCTGGTTCATCCCCTGGTTCAGCCCCTGGTTCATCCCCTGGTTCAGCCCCTGGTTCATCCCCTGGTTCATCCCCTGGTTCGCGCCTCACTACAGTGGCGCCACGTTCCTCTCACCTGAGAGGTAACCAAACTGGCAATGGGTCCTTGAGTGGTATTTCTTCCGTGTTTCCCGCCACCCCTCTGATGGCCAGGGCAAACTACCCTATTCTGACCCTTCCCGCGGGTGTTATACAAGCGGGGGAATATCCCTTTGACACTTTACTTTGATATGTGAGTTCCTAACTTTCAGTCTGGGAAAGAAAGTGTCCTCTCTCTCTTTCTCTCTCTCTCTCTTTCTCTCTCTCTCTCTTTCTCTCTCTCTCTCTCTCTTGAACCTGATCAAGACAGAGAGAGAGAGAGAGAGAGAGAGAGAGAGAGAGAGAGAGAGAGAGAGAGAGAGAGAGAGAGAGAGAGAGAGAGAGAGAGAGAGAGAGAGAGAGGGAGAGAAAGAGAGAAAGAGAGAAAGAGAGAAAGAGAGAAAGAGAGAGAGAGAGAGAGAGAGAGAGAGAGAGAGAGTAACTGTAACTGCTAAAGAAATATTGGCCCATACGAAGCAGCTCCTATTCATAACCTCCCAATCGCATTCATATGTCTAACTTGCGCTTGAAACAATCAAGGGGTCCTACTTCTACCATGTTACGCGGTAACTGGTTCCACAACAGTGTTGCCGAACCAGTATTTACCCAGGTTCCTCCTAAATGTAAATTTATACAATTTATACCCATTTTTTTCGTGTTCTGTCTTGTGTTGATACGTTTAATACATTTAATACACCGGAGATTTGTTCACACACTTTTCGGTGTACTCATGTACTCGTGTACATGTACTTCTCTGTGTACTCATGTACTCGTGTACATGTACTTCTCTGTGTACTCATGTACTCGTGTACATGTACTTCTCTGTGTACTCATGTACTCGTGTACATGTATTTCTCTATGTACTCATGTACTCGTGTACTTCTCTATGTACACATGAATACACAGAGAAGTACATAACGACCTCTCAATTTGTTTATAATTCCCGTTGTGTGGAAGAAGAAGCACTTTGACATATCTAGGATTCCCAAAGCCGCGGGAATTTAAAGGTAAGGCAATCAGGAGAAAGCACTAAGCCATTACAACTATATATAGCACTTGGAAGGGATATGAGGATAAGGATAAAGATGGGACAGAGGGAAGGGAATGGTGCCCAACCACTTGGTGGAGCCTGGTGGACCAACAGCCTGGTGGACCAAACTCTCACAAGTCGAGCCTGGCCTCAGGCCGGGGCTTGGGGAGTAGAAGAACTCCCAGAACCCCATCAAGCAAGACGGTCGGGAATTGAACGCAGACTTGGAAGGAGCGAGGGAGCAGTCGCTCTACCGCACAGTCCAAGTGGTTGGTGCAAAAGGAATTTGAAGAAATACAAAGGAATTCAAACAGCAACAGGCTATTAGATCCAAACTAGGCTGTTTAACAATGCCTGTTCCCTCTGATTGATTGATTGATAAAGATTAAGCCACCCAAGAGGTGGCACGGGCATGAATAGCCCCGTAATGTTCCCTCTCTCCTCCCTTGTAGCTCAGGCGCCTTTGCTCAGAACAGGAGCATCGTTGCATATTTTAAACCTTTTTCAAGCGTTATGATATTTCCTGTGTGACATCCATGCCGGAGCTGCACAATGAAGACTAGGTCTCGCGTACGTTGTATATTAAGTTATGGGTACAAGGTGCTTGCAGGGTGAGATTCAGCTCCCGGGTCACGGGTTTCAAATGGCAGTTGCCTGTTGCAATGGCTTGCAAGCTCTATAGAGTCCCGCCGCATATCTATTGTATCTGGTGTATTTATACATGCCAACGGTGCAGGACTCTGACGTACTTGTGTGTGTGTGTGTGTGTGTGTGTGTGTGTGTGTGTGTGTGTGTGTGTGTGTGTGTGTGTGTGTGTGTGTGTGTGTGTGTGTGTGTGCGCGCGTGAGTGTGATAAACATAGAGACAGGTCACAACTGAGATAATCCCCGAGACGCCCTCCCCCCCCCCCCCCCTCAGCTCTGAGCCAGGTCAGGTCAGGTCAAAGGGCTCACTTGACCTTTCTTAACCTGATCCGCATTCCAGCACATTTTTTTGCTTCCCTTTCCCACCCGCCCTTCCATCCTCACCTCCCACTAAACCCTCCCTCTTTCTGAACAAATGAACAAATCCACAAGGGCCGCGACGAGGATTCGAACCTGCGTCCGGGAGCATCCCAGACACTGCCTTAATCGACTGAGGCAGTGTCCCTCCCCCCTCTTTCTCTTCCCCCCTTTCCATCAACCTTCCCATTCTCTTCAACCCCAATTTCAACCCTCTTGTTCATGCATTTCACCAAATTAACGATGCTAATTTAAAAATATTTTCGACAGAAAAACTAACTATTTTTATGATTTGTATTACGTATTTGGAAGAAAGGTTCATTAAAGACAGATTCTGAGATCGTTAGCGTAAGTTCTGACTCTAAACAACGGATTGAAATTTGAGGAATTTAGATTTAGAAAAACGTAGGTAAACATAGTTTGCCCCCAGGCAAGAAATCAGTAGAATATCTTGCTTAGTTTCACCAAAGAAGCAAATTCTCTGGAAAGTTTCATGTTTCAATATGGGTGCAATAGAGTACTGGGCTCATGGGGGGAAGGAGGGGGTACTGGGCTCATGGGGAGGGAGGGGGGTACTGGGCTCAAGGGAAGGGGGGTACTGGGCTCATGGAGAGGGAGGGGGGTACTGGGCTCAAGGTAAGGGGGGTACTGGGCTCATGGGGAGGGGGGTACTGAGCTCAAGGGAAGGGGGGTACTGGGCTCATGGGGAGGGGGGTACTGGGCAGCACAATAACTAGGTATAACCTTGAGTTATGTGATTTCCTGGAATGAGGCATTTTTATGTTGTTATCTACTGTGTGCGTTACACCGTTGAGTGATGGGGGGATGGGGGAGGGATGGATGGGGAGGGATGGGGGGAGGGATGGGGGAGGGATGAAAGGATGGGGAAGTAGAGGCAGGGGAACTTATCAGGGAAAGGGGTAAGGAAGCATTAAAGTGAGATTAAGGGAAAGGATCAGGGTGGTGGTGATGGGAAAGAATGAGGGAGGGGTGCTAGGGAATGGGAAGATATTCGGGTAAAGAGGGGTGAGGGAAGAGAGGAAGGGAAGGGGGAAGGGGCAAGAATATAAAATGTATCTTTAGTGTTCATTATCTTTAAGGTAAGTCTTTGTGTCTCACTCTTTCCTCCTAGTTCAAACCTTTCAACTCAGGAACGAGCCTCGTTGCTCATCTCTGGACCGTCTGATTGATGATTGATGAAGATTCCGCCACCACAAGAGGCGGCACGGGCATGAATAGCCCGTAGGTGGTAAATGTTTCGAGTGAATGTGATCTTTGGTCACATACTGCTGGAGCTGCTTACTCCAGGATTGGTCTTACATACGTGGTATACATAGTTCTAAGTTATTCCTTACACAAGTTTCTAAAGGCAGTTCTGATGTTAGCCAGCCTCGCATACGCTGGTGATGATATTCTTTTAATGTGGGTTTCAAGAGATATCACACCAGGTTTGGTGTGATATCAACTTCTAGATCTTTCTCTCTGTCCGTTTCATGAGGACTTTCTCTCACATTTGGTATCCTGTGTCTGGCCTCCTGTTTCTACTGCCTAGTTTCATCACCGTACATTTATTTGGGTTGAACTTTAGTAGCCATTTGATGGACCATTCTTTCAGTTTATCTAGGTCATCTTGCAGCCTCTTGCTATCTTCCTCGGATTTAATCCTCATATTTTTTGCATCAGCAAACATTGAGAGAAACGAGTCTATTCCCTCTGGGAGATCATTTACACATATCAGAAACAGGATAGGTCCAAGATCTGATCCCTGTGGGACTCCACTGGTGACACCTCGCAAATCTGGCACCAATCGTCAAATAGCCTAAGCTACTCTATCCCTTTGAGATGTAGTTTCTTGTCTCAATAAACATACTTGAACTTGAACTTGAACTCGAGACCTCACAGTGACTCGCTGTCTTCTGTTGCTTAGGTACTCCTGTATCCAACGGAGTACCTTCCCTTACACTCCAGCCTGCATCTCTAGCTTTTGCACTAGTCTCTTGTGTGGTATTGTGTCAAAGGCTTTCTGGCAATCTAAGGCATTAACACACACACACACACACACACACACACACACACACACACACACACACACACACACACACACACACACACACACACACACACACACACACACACACAACCGCAAGGCCTCTCGCGGTTGTGTGTGTTTGTGTGTACTCACCTAGTTGTGCTTGCGGGGGTTGAGCTCTGGCTCTTTGGTCCCGCCTCTCAACTGTCAATCAACTGGTGTACAGGTTCCTGCGCCTACTGGGCTCTATCATATCTACATTTGAAACTACGTATGGAGTCAGCCTCCACCACATCACTGCCTAATGCATTCCACCTGTTAACTACTCTGACACTGAAAAAGTTCCTTCTAACGTCTCTGTGGCTCATGTGGGTACTCAGTTTCCACCTGTGTCCCCTTGTTCGCGTCCCACCAGTGTTGAATAGTTTATCCTTGTTTACCCGGTCGATTCCTCTGAGGATTTTGTAGGTTGTGATCATGTCTCCCCTTACTCTTCTGTCTTCCAGTGTCGTAAGGTGCATTTCCCGCAGCCTTTCCTCGCAACTCATGTCTCTTAGTTCTGGGACTAGTCTAGTGGCATACCTTTGGACTTTTTCCAGCTGTACTCACCTAGTTGTGTTTGCGGGGGTTGAGCTCTGGCTCTTTGGTCCCGCCTCTCAACCGTCAATCAACATGTGTGCAGATTCCTGAGCCTATTGGGCTCTATCATATCTACACTTGAAACTACGTATGGAGTCAGCCTCCACCACATGTGTGTGTGTGTGTGTGTACTCACCTAGTTACTCACCTAGTTGTGTTTGCGGGGGTTGAGCTCTGGCTCTTTGGTCCCGCCTCTCAACCGTCAATCAACAGGTGTACAGATTCCTGAGCCTATCGGGCTCTGTCATATCTACACTTGAAACTGTGTATGGAGTCAGCGTCCACCACATCACCCCCTAATGCATTCCATTTGTCAACCACTCTGACACTAAAAAAGTTCTTTCTAATATCTCTGTGGCTCATTTGGGCACTCAGTTTCCACCTGTGTCCCCTTGTGCGTGTTCCCCTTGTGTTAAATAGACTGTCTTTATCTACCCTATCAATCCCCTTCAGAATCTTGAATGTGGTGATCATGTCCCCCCTAACTCTTCTGTCTTCCAGCGAAGTGAGGTATAATTCCCGTAGTCTCTCCTCGTAGCTCATACCTCTCAGCTCGGGTACTAGTCTGGTGGCAAACCTTTGAACCTTTTCCAGTTTAGTCTTATCCTTGACTAGATGTGGACTCCATGCTGGGGCTGCATACTCCAGGATTGGCCTGACATATGTGGTATACAAAGTTCTGAATGATTCTTTACACAAGTTTCTGAATGCCGTTCGTATGTTGGCCAGCCTGGCATATGCCGCTGATGTTATCCGCTTGATATGTGCTGCAGGAGACAGGTCTGGCGTGATATCAACCCCCAAGTCTTTTTCCTTCTCTGACTCCTGAAGAATTTCCTCTCCCAGATGATACCTTGTATCTGGCCTCCTGCTCCCTACACCTATCTTCATTACATTACATTTGGTTGGGTTGTGTGTGTGTGTGTGTGTGTGTGTGTGTGTGTGTGTGTGTGTGTGTGTGTGTGTGTGTGTGTGTGTGTGTGTGTGTGTGTGTGTGTGTGTGTGTGTGTTAAAAGATAACAAGGCGGAGACTGATAAGTGAATTATCTCGCTCAGCCGGAGCCCAGAGTTGTGTATTTCTTGATTTGCACAGTTTCATGCTTGTCTCTCCCCCACCCCCCCTCCCCTCCCCCTCTTCTCTGTCTCCCTCCCCTCTCCACCTCCTCCAACAGGCCCTGCTTCCAAACCAGTATTTACCCAGGTCTTTCCTGTTGTAAGTGGAGTGCCTCAAGGCTCTGACCTGGGACCTCTGTTCTTTATAATAAATATATAAATGATTAACATTCAGGGATCGACAAAAAGACCGCAATGATTGATAAAGATTGATAAAGATTAAGCCACCCAAAAGATAGCACGGGCATGAATAGCCCGTAAAGAAGCTGGCAAAATAGGACCTTGCCAGACATAATGAGAGTTAGGACTCTAATCACATTCTCAGAAAGACCTCAGAAGGGATATTATATTCACAGAAGGCAAGAGTGGCGGGATGTCACTTACACAGACATTACTCGGGATGAAGTATTCACGACCATTACAATTGAACAATAGGGGGAAATCTATCCATTACAATTGAACAATAGGGGGAAATCTATCCATTACAATTGAACAATAGGGGGAAATCTATCCATTACAATTGAACAATAGGGGGAAATCTATCCATTACAATTGGACAATAGGGGGAAATGTATCCATTACAATTGGACAATAGGGGGAAATCTATCCATTACAATTGGACAATAGGGGGAAATCTATCCATTACAATTGGACAATAGGGGGAAATCTATCCATTACAATTGAACAATAGGGGGAAATCTATCCATTACAATTGGGGAAATCTATCGCCGACGAAGAGTCGCAATAACGGGGCTGAAGATATCATGACCAAACCACACACATTAGAAGATGGTGAAACGACATTTCGGTCCGTTTAGGACCGAAATGAGCTTTACACTCACCTCCAATACCATGAGCCTCTATTTTTTGTCTTTCGGTCCGTTTAGGACCGAAATGTCGTCGTTTCTTTATCTTCTAAGGTGATATTTTCACCTTTAAGGTGATTCACAGTCTCCGTGGTGTAGTGGTAAGACACTCGCCTGGCGTTCCGCGAGCGCTATGTCATGGGTTCGTATCCTGGCTGGGGAGGATTTACTGGGCGCAAATCCTTAACTGTAGCCTCTGTTTAACGCAACAGTAAAATGGGTACTTGGTTGTAACAACGATTCTTCGCGGCAGGGGATCGTATTCCAGGGACCATAGGATTAAGGACTTGCCCGAAACGCTACGCGTACTAGTGGCTGTACAAGAATGTAACAACTCTTGTATATGGTCATCAAATCTACCGCCCCCCCCCCCCCCTCCTGGTGAGGATTAAGGAGTAACGTGGAAATACTTAAATATATATATATATATATATATATATATATATATATATATATATATATATATATATATACGAACGATCTCTTGTGGAGAAATGTTAAGGGCTCGCCATAGCCCGTGCTACTTGGGACTTTTTTTTCTGAGTAGCTGAATCTAAAACAACATGTGGAGAAATACAATGCAAATGATTGATTGATGAAGATTAAGCCACCCAAAAGGTGGCACGGGCATGAATAGCCCGTAAGTGGTGGTGGCCCTTTTGAGCCATTACCAGTATCAAGAGCTGATACTGGAGATCTGTGGAGGTGCGACTGCACCCTGCGTGACGGGAGATGTCTCCCGATTAATGCAAATGGAGGAGTAACCTTGTTTTATACAATAGTACATAAGAACATAAGAACAAAGGTAACTGCAGAAGACCTATTGGCCCATACGAGGCAGCTCCTATCTATAACCACCCAATCCCACTCATATACATGTCCAACCCACGCTTGAAACAATCGAGGGACCCCACCTCCACCACGTTACGCGGTAATTGGTTTCATAAATCAACAACCCTGTTACCGAACCAGTATTTACCCAGGTCTTTCCTAAATCTAAACTTATCCAGTTTATACCCATTGTTTCGCGTTCTGTCTTGTGTTCATGCATTGATCCTTTTGTTTTAAATTCTTATTAATCATAACTCCCAGATCCCTTTCGCAATCCGACTTCGCAATCTCAACACCATCTAGCTCGTATCTTCCCTCAGAACTTTACATTTATCAGCATTAAACTGCATCTGTCAATCTTTTGACCATTTCAAAACCCTATTTAGATCAACTTGAAGTGATAGCGAGTCTTCTTCCGTGTTAATTTCCCTACCGATTTTTGTATCATCGGCAAATTTGCAAATGTTGCTACTCAAACCTGAATCTAAATCATTTATATATATTATAAACAACAGAGGTCCCAGGACAGAGCCTTGAGGCACTCCACTTACAACATTTTCCCACTCTGACTTGACTCCATTTATACTAACTCTGTTTCCTTTGGAATAGCCATGTCCTAATCCAGCTTAATATAGCACCCCCAATACCATGAGCCTCTATCTTTTTAATCAGTCTTTCATGTGGCAGTGTATCAAAAGCTTTGCTAAAGTCAAGGTACACAACATCACAATCCTTACCACTATCAACTGCCTCAACTATGCTGGAATAAAAAGATAGCAAATTTGTTAAACATGAACGGCCATTTATAAACCATGTTGCGACTCATTTATTAATTTGTGTTTTTCAAGATGAAGACGAATTGTATTTGCAATTATCGATTCAAGTAACTTTCCCACAATAGACGTTAGGCTAATTGGCCGATAGTTTGACGCAAGTGATCTATCTCCTTTCTTAAAAACTGGTATCACATTAGCTACCTTCCATGACTCTGGCACTCTGCCTGACTCTATTGATTTATTAAATATGGTAGACAGTGGCTCGGAAAGCTCCTCTTTGCATTCTTTAAGCACCCTGGCAAACACTTCATCCGGCCCTGGGGATTTGTTTGGTTTTAGTTTTACTATTTGTTTAATTACATCCTCCCTGGTAACTGCTAAACTAGTCAACCTGTCCCCATCCCCACCCACATAGACTTGTTCGGCTGAAGGCATATTGTTAAGTTCTTCTTTAGTAAATACAGATATAAAATATTTATTAAGAATACTACTCATCTCCTCGTCATTATCCGTTATTTGACCTGTCTCAGTTTTTAATGGACCTATCCTTTCCCTAGTCTTAGTTCGATATAACTGAAAAAATCCTTTAGGATTTGACTTTGCTTGCCCTGCTATTCGAACTTCGTAGTTTCTTTTTGCTTTCCTTATCTCTTTTTTAACATTTCTAACCAGTTGTACAAATTCCTGTTCTAAACTAACTTCCCCATTCTTAATCCTTTTGTACCACGCTCTCTTTTTACCTATAAGGTTCTTCAGATCCTTTGTTATCCACTTAGGATCATTAGTATTCGATCTATTCAATTTATATGGTATACTACGACCTGGGCTTTGCTTAGAATATTTTTAAATAGCTTATAATTGGAATCCACATCGAAAACCCCTTTTACGTCACCTATCGCTGGGTTCATGTCTAGCTCCAAGACCGGCCCACACCCCATACCCAAGACTTTCCAATCTATTCCCTGGAAACACAAACCATAAATGACCCTATTTTCCGCTTGTTACTACTTGTAATAAAGTTGTTACATCTTGGCTTAACGTGTTTTTGACGTATTAGAACGTTGTTACAACGTGTTATATTGGTTCTTATAACTTGTTAGGAGGTGTTAAATCCTGTTCGAACGTTGTAGCAACGTCGTAGTTTCGATGTGTGTTTGGCGGGTTTGACCCAAAAAAATTCTTAGGCTATTGAAATCAGCTTTTCGAAAATCAGGCACTTTAACAAAATTTTCTCCTACAGGTCTATTCCATTCTATGCTAAATCTGATTTCTTTATGATCACTGTTCCCTAGCTCACTCCCTATTTCCATGTCCCTAATTTGTGTTTCCCTGTTAGTTAACACTAAATCTAAAATATTATTTCCCCGCTTTGGTTCCTTAATATGTTGCGTAAGAAAGCTATCATCAATTAATTCTAGAAAATCTTCTGCTTCATTATTCCCTGTTTTGTTCACCCAGTTTATTCCACTAAAATTAAAGTCACCCATGACATAAATACTGTTAGATCTAGATGCTCTAGATATTTCATCCCATAGATGCTTTGCTTCCATTCTGTCTAAATTTGGTGGCCTATATATAACTCCTATTATAATATTATTTGCTTTTTCGTTTAATTCTATCCAAATAGAATTAGAATTCTATCCAAATTATTATTCAATCTAATCAATTTATAAGAGACTGATCAGTCTAAATCAGATTGTTTAGACGATTATAAATAATCGATTAAGCGATTTAGTTATAAGATTAATAATATTATAAGAAATAAGATTATTTAGACGAGAAAATCTATCGAAGAAGACTGAGGATTCCTTTGATTCTCAGTCTTCCATCCTGAAGATGGAAGGAGATGGAGATTCCATCCTGAAGATGGAAGGAGGAGATGGAGATTCCATCCTGAAGATGGAAGAATCCTCAGGTTCCATCCTGAACACAGGATGGAACCTGTGCTTAGGGTCACCTTACCTCACGACCCATAATGACTGTAAACAACTGGAAATTTAACTTTTATAAATGATCGATAATCGTTTAAAATCCCGGATATCATGATCGGATTTCCGGGAAAACAGGTCAGCCGGAAGAAATAATCCTACCTAACCCCCCATGAAGGAAAAGGTAAGGCAAGGAATGTTAAGGCACACCACCCTTTAATCCCTGCTTACCTATGAACCAACATTACGGGCTATTCATGCCCGTGCCATCTCTTGGGTGGCTTAAATCTTAATCCCTCCTTACCGAAGATAGTTCACCTGACCTTACGATTGATAAAGATTAAGCCACCCAAGAGGTGGCACGGGCATGAATAGCCCGTAATCCTGACCTAACGCTGCGGTAATGTGTATATACACCACCTTCCTGAGCATTCTTGAGACAGTCTACCTACCGTTCCAGTACCGATAACGACCGTAGTTAGTAGGTCCCAGTGTGCCTACATGGTTCGGTGCTACTCGTGGTAATTCCATGTCATGAGTTACCACTGTCATAACGTCGATTAGTTAACAGTGTTAAGGACTTGTCCGTGCGTACATTTGCACAGATTGCAAAGCGGTTTTTTTGCAATCAAAAGGAAATATTCTTGCTGAAGAACACAGATTCTTCAGTGATAGACGGCAGAATATTAACTGGATTTGATGCTGGATCGACTTTACTGATTTAAGGTGAGTGTAAAATGAGAAGTCCAACCCTTCCTGACTAGTGTAAAAATTCTTGTGATTGGGCCACAAGGGGGCCAGATTCACAAAGCAGTTACGTAAGCACTTACGAACGTGTACATCTTTTCTCAATCTTTGACGGCTTTGGTTACATTTATTAAACAGTTTACAAGCATGAAAACTTGCCAGTCAGCTGTTGTTATTATTATAAACAGCTTCGGAGCTCATTAATTGTTTAATAATTGTAAACAAAGCCGCCAAAGATTGAGAAAAGATGTACAGGTCCGTAAGTGCTTGCGTAACTGCTTCGTGAATCTGGCTTCAGTTCGTAAGTGTTTACGTAACTGCTTCGTGAATCTGGCTTCAGTTCGTAAGTGTTTACGTAACTGCTTCGTGAATCTGGCCCCAGAAACCCACTTCCCTCTCAGGAGCCCACCACCTCTGTGACAGTTTAGTTACGACGAGCGACTGGAAGTTTTAGTTTCATTTAGAACGAAGGAACTTCATAGTGGATCCTTAGGATCATGTTTTAGGAGAAGAGTCACAATAACGTGGTAAGTTGACCAGACCACACACTAGAAGGTGAAGGGACGACAATGTTTGGACGAATGGTCCATCCTGGACCATTCTCAAGTCGATTGACTTGAGAATGATCCAGGACGGATCGAAACGTTGTCGTCCCTTCTCCTTCTAGTGTGTGGTCTGGTCAACATCATCATGTTTTTGGGTGGGACTTCCTACACAACGGGATATGTAGGTTATTAAACAAAGAGGTCCTGTTTCTTATGGTCCTGTAACCCTGCCGCAGTGTTTCAGTCATGCTATAGTGTGTTCACTAGCATGGTCCGGTATAGTGGGTCCACTAACGTTGTTATGGATTCAGCTACTCGGAACAAGTTCCAAGTAGCACGGGCTATGGTGAGCCCGTAGTGGACTTACCTGGCACAGGAGCGGGGGATGAATCTCTCATGGTCCACTAACATATTTCCGGACTTATAAACATGTGTGAATGTTTTTAATTTTAACTTTTGAAGACTTGAGTTCTATAAACAAATCCACAAGGGCCGTGACGAGGATTCGAACCTGCGTCCGGGAGCATCCCAGACACTACCTTAATCAACTGAGCTACGACATGGTAAAAGAGTTGAAACTCCCCTGTTTTACCCTGTCGTAGCTCAGTCGATTAAGGCAGTGTCTGGGATGCTCCCGGACGCAGGTTCGAATCCTCGCCCTTGTGGATTTGTTCATTTGATGCATCACGTTAGTGTGATCTGTGTGTATTGAGTTCTATATCGTTTTAGTTCGGGACAGGAAGCCTGTGTGTGTGTATACTTTAGATTTGTATCGGGGGAACCCTTAGGTCGTGCTTGGTTAGGATTCGACCCTACAACAGCTGCCTAACTCTCGGGTATCTATTTACTCCTTGTCGAAGAGAGGAAACGTGCCCAACCATTTCTGACACGACTTAGATTCAAACCCGGGATTCCCGGATTTAATTTCAGCGGAATAAACTGGTTTAACAGAACAGGAAATAATGAAGCAGAAGATTTTATAGAATTAATATTAATTACTATAAAAATATATATACTATATACTAATTAAAAAGAAATAGATTGCTTTCTTACTCAACTCATTAAGGAACCAAGTCTTGAAAATAATATTTTGGTGTTATTAACTAACAGGAGAGCTAATTAATAATTAACACAAATTATTAATTAACGACATCGAAATAGGGAGTGAGCTCGGGAATAGTGATCACAAAGGAATCAAATTTAGCATAGAATGGAATAAATCTGAAGGAGAAAATTCTGTTAAAGTGCCAGATTTTCGAAAAGCTAATTTTGGAGTGAAACAAATTGGAAAGTCTTTGGCATGTGGGGGGGGGGGTTATTTTGAGATCTATCTCAACATAATCTATCTATTGGGGGGGGGGCAGTATTGGAGCGAGACGTGAACCCAGCGAAGAGTGTTGTAAAAAGGGGTTTCGATTTGGGTTCAAAATATAACTTGTTTAAAAATATTTTAAGCAAAGCACAGGGACGTAGTATACCATACAAATTAAATTGATCGAATAATAATGACCCGAACAAATCCACAAGGGCCGTGACGAGGATTCGAACCTGCGTCCAGGAGCATCCCAGACACTGCCTTCATCGACTGAGCTACGACAGGGTTAAAAAAAAGAGTTGAAACCGAAGTTCTACTGAACTTACTGGATCCCGTATCCTCTCCGAGGCACAAACCGAGAAATTGAAATTGAAATAAGTTTATTGAGGTAAAATACACACAAAGGGATGAGGTAGCTCAAGCTATTCTCACCCCGTTCAGTACAACGTGTTAATATATACATAGACACACATCACAAATAAACATATTACCAAACATTCTGAGAGGTAAACATATACATTTCCTCCCTCACAAGTAGTATGGTATCAGACGTACACAAATACTTTTATGACCTAGGTATACTGTATAGACAATTTGCAAGACACCTGCAGATAATTCAACAAAATATTACAATCTTGGTGCAAAATTCTTATATCTCAAGAATATCATCAACCTTTCCGTTGTGACACATCCAGGCTATTTGTTCAGGAACAGTCCTTATCTCAGTGTTTCTATATACATTAATCAACGGACAATCCAGAATATAATGGGCAAGGGTGTGAGACCTTAACATACCACATAGTTTACACTTCGTGTCATTACCATGAACATCTATCCCATATTCCCAGTAATATTTGTACCCAAGCCTGAGCCGCATGTACACAGAGTCACTCCAAGCATTTCTCCTTTTACCATAAGTGAAATGGGTGTTTTGACTCACATACATGTAGTGTTGCATGGTTTGACTACTCTCATACATTATCTCTCTCCTCTCCACTCCCGCCTGTGCCTGAATATTTCTGATTTTGCTCCTTATTTGTCTCATTGTGAATTCACATTCAATGTCAACTTGTGGTTTTGATGTGGCACGTTTGGCCAAATCATCCGCCACCTCGTTGAGCACTATTCCAACATGAGATGGAATCCACATGAATTTCACACTATAACCTTTCAGCTGTATCTCAGTTATTCTTCTCTTACAGTCCTCCACTATAGACATGAAGACTGGGTTTCGACTGGTTAAGGACTCCAGTGCTCCTCGGCTATCGACAAATACAAAAACATTTTTGTCGTCATGACGTACTTCCTCCAAACACGCCAGATGGATTACAGATGATTTGAAGAACCTTACAGGTGGAAAGAGAGCGTGGTATAAAAGGATTAAGAATTGTGAAGTCAGTTTAGAACTAGAATTCGTCCAACTGGTTAGAAATGTTAAAAAAGAGATAAGGAGGAAGAAACTATGAAACTATGAAGTAAGCAAAAAGAAACTATGAAGTTCGCATAACAGGGCAAGGAAAGACAAATCCTAAATGTTTTTTCAGTTATATCGAACAAAGATTAGAGAAACGATAGGTCCATTAAAAACTGGACCAGATAACGGATAATGACGAAGAGATGAGTAGTATTTTTAATAAATATTTTATCTCTGTATTTACCAAAGAGGAACTTTAGGCATTATGCTTTTGAAGGCATTATGCTTTCAGCCAAACCAAGTCTATGTGGATGGGGACGAGGACAGGTTGACTAGTTTAGCAGTTACCAGGGAGGATGTTATTAAACAAATAGTGAAACTGAAACCAAACAAATCCCCAGGGCCGGACAAAATGTTTGCCAGGGTGCTTAAAGAATGCAAAGAGGAGCTTTGCGATCCACTGTCTATCATATTTAATAAATCAATAGAGTCAGCTAGAGTGCCAGATTCATGGACGGTTGCTAATGTGGTACCAATTTTTAAGAAAGGAGATAGATCACTTGCGTCAAACTATCGGCCAATTAGCCTAACGTCTATTGTGGGAAAGTTACTTGAATCGATAATTGCAAATACCATTCATCTTCATCTTGAAAAACAAATTAATGAATGATTCACAACAAAGTTTTACAAATGGCCGTTCATGTTTGACAAATTTACTATTATTTTATTCCAGCATAGTTGAGGCAGTTGATTGTGGTAAAGATTGTGATGTTGTGTACCTTGACTTTAGCAAAGCCTTTGATACAGTGCCACATGAAAGACTGATTAAAAAAATATTAGGTTTATGGTATTGGGGTGCTATATTAAGTTGGATTAGGGCATGGCAAGTTGAAGGACAAGACCTCTGTTATTCACAATATATATAAATGATTTAGATTCAAGTATGAGCAGCAATATTGGCAAGTTTGCCGATGATGCAAAAATCGAGAGGGAAATAAACACTGAAAAAGATTCACTATCACTTCACTATCAAGCGATCTAAATAGGGATTTTAAATGGTCAAAAGATTGGCAGATGTAGTTTAATGCTGATAAATGTAAAGTTCTGAGGCTAGGTAATGATGATAGTTACAAGATACGAGCTAGATGGTGTTGAGATTGCGAAGTCGAATTGCGAAAAGCATCTTTGTATTAAAATTATCTTGAGTTTTGATTAGTAATAATTTAAAAAAAAAAATTAATGCATAAATATTCGTAATAAGGCAAATAGGACACTGGGATTTATTACTCGAAGCATTAGTAACAAGACTCCTGGTGTTGTTCTTCAGCTATATCTTGCTCTGGTTAGGCCCCATTTAGATTATGCAGTTCAGTTTTGGTCGCCGTACTATAGAATGGATATAAATTCACATGAACGTGTCTAGCATAGTATGACTAAGTTAATTCTCCAAATTAGAAATCTGTCATATGAAGAAAGATTGACAAAGCTTAAATTACATTATCTAGAATTATCTAGAATCTGCCTCTTCGCCCTTACTTCATTACATATAGAAATCACAATAGCGTGATGCATTAAATGAACAAATCCACAAGGGCCGTGACGAGGGTTCGAACCTATGTACGAGAGGATCCCAGACGCTGCCTTAATCGACATTATTCTTCTATGTACTTCGAGTACACTATTCTTCTATGACGATGGTAGACTGCTTTAGGCTGCTCAATCCACTAGGTGGGGGCTTGAAAAACCTCCTATCTCGAGAGCTCGCTGACGCACTTCCACTCACGTCAAAGGTTCCTGAGTCTCTGAACCTCAGCACCTCTGCCACCCCTAAGCCAGGCCTCCCGGTGACGTCACAGCCTCCAGGGACGGGCTCAGATTGGTCACTCACGTCACGTGACCTCTGCCAGTCAATCGCCAGCCTTCTGGCCCCCTCACGGTCTTGGCGCAAACCCGGCAGGGGCGTTGCCATTTTGTATGTATGAGGGGCGTAAGCCCCCCTTTAAAACTTAGAAATGATGATTTCTCCACAAATATGTATTCCTTCCAGCTGCCTCCTATATCAAATGATTCCCTGCGTCTCAGGGAACCTGCAAGGTGTGAAGATATGACTCTTTAAGCTGGAACTGGGGAGAAATGAGAGAGGGCACCGTAACACTAGCCTAGCTCTAAAATTATTGCAGCCGGTTGAATCAAATTATACTAATAAACACAACAAGTTAGTTGTATTATACAAGTATGATATCCAATTATGCAAACAAGATATTATATTCAATATGATAATTTTTTTGTTTACAGGTCTGAAGTCTTCCACAAGCGGTGTACTTCAGGCATAAGGAAGATAGAGAGGGAGGCGTGAAGGGTCTGCTAAGCTGTTGGCTGCTGGCAACAGCCCCTCAGAAACGAAGAATCTGCCAAATTCGTCACCGCCACACGCAGATAAAATGACCCAGTCTGACTACCCTGGGTCCGATTTCGACCAAACCGCACCGCCTGATTGTCTACGTGCATGCTGCCGCCGCTCAAGCAACACCCATGCCGATACTCCTGATGATAACCATCTTCTTCACATGTTCCATATCAACTATCACCCTCGGGAAAAGGTCCACCTCACCCTCCCTCGTCAGGCGAGCATCAGCATGACCCTCCCTCCAAAGGAGAGCGTTCACATTACCAACCCTCGTCCGGAGAATGGCTATATTGCCATAACCCGTCAGGAGGGCGTCCTTATAGCCAATCCTCGTCAGGAGGGCGTCCTTATAGCCAATCCTCGTCAGGAGGGCGTCCTTATAGCCAATCCTTGTCAGGAGGGCTTGGAATTTGTCATCCCTCTCCAGGGCAGCTACCACTTTACTATCCCTAGTCAGAAGACCGTCCATATAATCAACGATCGTTTGGAGAGTGTCCATATTAACATCCCGCGTCGGGAGAGGGCAAATAGTAACATCTCTCGTCAGGAGAGCGCAAACATTACCATGCCTCGTCAGGAGAGCGTCCACTTTACCATCCCTCGTCTGAAGAGCGTCCATATAACAAACCCTCGTCGGGAGAGGGTAAATATTACCATCCCTCGTCAGGAGAGCGTCCACTTTACCATCCCTCGTCTGAAGAGCGTCCATATAACAAACCCTCGTCGGGAGAGCGTCCATATTACCATCCCTAGTCAGGACATCTTCGACCACTCCCTCCAGGAGACCGTCCACAGTGCCTACGCTCGCCGGGAGGGTGCCAACTTTATCATGCTTCATCCGGAAAACGACCACGTGATCATCCCTCGTCAGGAGAGCTTTTATATTACCAACCCTCGTCCGGATAGTGTCCATATTACCATCCCTCGTCCGGAAAGTGTCTATATTAACATGCCTCCTCCGGACAGTGTCCATATTAACATGCCTCGTCCGGAGAGCGTTCATATTAACATGCCTCGTCAGGACAACGTCGACAGTATCTGCCCTCGCCAGAAGACCGTCCGAGTAGCCTATCCTCGCCAGGAGACCTCCCGAACTGTCCACGCACACCAGCAGACATCCCGCGCTCTTCGCCCTTACCAGCAGACAGCCCGCGCTCTTCGCCCTTGTCAGCAGACCGCCCAAGTTCTCCACCCTTGCCAGAAGACCACCCGAGTAGCTTATCCTCGCCAGAAGACCTCCCGAACTGTCTACCCACGTCAGAATGCTGCCCGAGGAGCTGTCCGTCGTCGCCATGAGACCATCCCAACTCGCCTCGCTCCACAGAAGGCCATCCAAGCGATTCTCACCAGTCACCGCCGTGCCCTGGATGTCATCTACATGTCTTGTGCTGGAATACTCTTTGTACCTCGCGCCGTCAAGGAGATATATCTACACACACAACACTCGCTCATCAGGAAGATCATCCAAGGTAAGCGTGGGGAAGGGGACTTGAGTATTCATGACACTTGCGGTGACCCTCGGATCTGATTAAGGATCTACAGTGATTTAGAGACCTATCTTCAGTACATCGTATTTTGACATCGAACTCTCCCTCCCTCCCCCCAGAGGAGAAAATATGATGTACTGATAGTGCGAAAATGCGAGTGACTCGCATTTTCTATGCACATATATCGGTGTAGCATCTGTATAGAGAGAGAGAGGAGAAATGCGCATTTTTGGGTGTAATTTACACAATTTGGAATTCCGCGTTTAGTGTTAGTTGCAACATGAAGAAGAGCTTAGCTATTTCCTTTCGTAACTTAATAAGGTCACGATCGAGATAGAATTCAGGATTCCACAAACATTTAGGCATTTATTACGAAACCTATAGATCGTTTCTCAATCTTTGGCGGCTTTGTTTACATTCATTAAAGAATTAACAAGCATCGAACCTTCCCAGTCAAATGTGTTTATAGATATAAACAGCCTCCTGTTTATAGAGCTTTCGGAGCCCATAAACTGTTTAATATATGTATGCAAAGCCGCCAGAGATTGAGGAAAGATGTACACGTTCCTAAGTACTCGCGTAACTGCTTCCTGAATCCGGGTCCAGGAAGCCACGATGTCTTAGAAAGGTTTCAAGAATAATCCTTGAAAGTCCCTGACAGTGTAGTGTTTAGTGATGCTGTGTACACGGGACTTGACGTTAGACTTGACACGTAAGGCCTGGGATGAGGGTACTAACCAGCAGGGATAGATGAGGCGGTCAACAGCCTATCCTCGATCCCAACACGAAAGTATTTGTCGATGTCAGTATCTATCAGTCTGGTTCCCGACTGAGGGTATAAATTTTTCATGTAACAAGTTGAATTTGCTTCATTTTTTTGCTTTCCCTCTGAGGCGTGAGGTTTTTATTTCATTCAGTCGTGCCTGGTAATTCGATCCTTAACTCTAGTGGCATAGTTAAGCATCGAATTACCGGACTAGTCTGGTGGCATAGCTCAGGACTTTCTCTCCACCTTGATTCTGCGTATAAGGGGATAAAGATTTCATGCTGGCATTGCATATTTTTAGAAGTGGTCTGACGTATGTGATATACAAGGTAACAAATAACTCGCTGCTTAAGGTAGCTCATAATTTTAGCCTTGTATACACAGCTGATTGCATCCAGTTAATTAATATGTGATTAAGAAAGTAGGATCTGTGTGATGTTTGTTGTTATAGATTCAGCTACTCAGAGCAAGTTCCAAGTAGCACAGGCTATGGTGAGCCCGTAACTTACCCTGGCACAGGAGCAGGGCAAGTAGCACGGGCTATGGTGAGCCCGTAGTGGACTTACCTGGCACAGGAGCAGGGCAAGTAGCACGGGCTATGGTGAGCCCGTAGTGGACTTACCTAGCACAGGAGCGGTGGGTCGGTGTGATATACTCACTCCCTTTATGGAGGACTACTTCCTGAAGGATTTCTGCTCCCCACTGGTACCTTGCGTCCCCTTCGTCACCTGGGAGTTATCTGGAATGAGAAGGATGACTGGTAAACCAGGTATGAACTGTATAAAGATGATCCAGTACACATATATAAATGCATTTGTACTGGATACGAGGCTACGGGGTGGGACAAGAATTTTGTCTGGATATGCAAAGAAGAGTCAGGATCCGTCTACACAATCCTGGCCCTGGCCAAGTTGTGTGGGTATGCTATCTCTGGGGGGCAAGGCATGCCCTTGCCCTCCGAGATTGTATACATACCCCTTGCCCCAGTGAACTATTAACTTCACTGTTATCCCTGGAAGTCGGGAGATACGGTCATGATTACCAGATGATGCTGTGTCTTTTTCCAAGTGATGCAGGAGGTCTGTTCCCAAGTTCAACGACCTTATATACGCACATGGGTATCTCAGTGGCTTCCCCAAGCGGGTTCCTCCCCGAGGATCACCACGGCGGGCTCCTCTAAGTCCCTCAAACGATCGCAGACTTGATTTCGGACAGCTTAGGCTACATGGTATGCGAGTTGCATCATCAAATTTGGTCTTTTAAGCCAAGATTATTTCGTATGACTCACTCTCTAAATCTACATGACTCAACATGTAGATTTAGTCTGGAAGTTAATACGGCTTTCAGGACTTATACTTTGAAGACTTAAACGTTTCAATTTCTCAGCAGCGAGATGAAGCCTAATATGAATTTCGCATCTGAATTACATTTTCTATATTGGCGTCTGGGGTCCTTATCCCTTCATGAGGATTAAAGAAACGCGTAATAATAATACAGCTAATAAACTGTCGGTTTTTAAGGCTTTATCTACATAATCTTGCGTGCGTGCTATGGGTAGGAATTCGCATATAACAAGTTTTATTTCGTCAAATCTCGACACCCACAAAGTACTGTACGGCTCTTGGCCGTTTGGCGGGAGATTTGTGAGCGGGAAACCATATTAATATAATTATATTATATTAAGAACATGAATTACTGATTAGTTATGTTAGTTTAGGTTTAGATAGGTTAGGTTTGGTCATATTTCTACGTTAGTTTTAACTCAAATTAACGTTAAAATAAGATTTCATATGAGAAAAGTTAGAAAAATATATAACTTAAGGAAAATTTGGCTTATTAGGCAAGTCGGGCCTTGCATAGTACGCCAAATAGTGCGTTCTGGCTACTAGGTACAACATTATACCTAGAGAGATATTTACGCAGGTAGAAAAAATGTTATGCACCCCGTTCCACCACCTGGGAGACAGAACTGTCCCGTTCCACCACCTGGGAGACAGAACTGTCCCGTTCCACCACCTGGGAGACGGAACTGTCCCGTTCCACCACCTGGGAGACGGAACTGTCCCGTTCCACCACCTGGGAGACAGAACTGTCCCGTTCCACCACCTGGGAGACGGAACTGTCCCGTTCCACCACCTGGGAGACGGAACTGTCCCGTTCCACCACCTGGGAGACGGAACTGTCCCGTTCCACCACCTGGGAGACGGAACTGTCCCGTTCCACCACCTGGGAGACGGAACTGTCCCGTTCCACCACCTGGGAGACAGAACTGTCCCGTTCCACCACCTGGGAGACGGAACTGTCCCGTTCCACCACCTGGGAGACAGAACTGTCCCGTTCCACCACCTGGGAGACGGAACTGTCCCGTTCCACCACCTGGGAGACAGAACTGTCCCGTTCCACCACCTGGGAGACGGAACTGTCCCGTTCCACCACCTGGGAGACGGAACTGTCCCGTTCCACCACCTGGGAGACGGAACTGTCCCGTTCCACCACCTGGGAGACGGAACTGTCCCGTTCCACCACCTGGGAGACGGAACTGTCCCGTTCCACCACCTGGGAGACGGAACTGTCCCGTTCCACCACCTGGGAGACGGAACTGTCCCGTTCCACCACCTGGGAGACGGAACTGTCCCGTTCCACCACCTGGGAGACGGAACTGTCCCGTTCCACCACCTGGGAGACGGAACTGTCCCGTTCCACCACCTGGGAGACGGAACTGTCCCGTTCCACCACCTGGGAGACGGAACTGTCCCGTTCCACCACCTGGGAGACGGAACTGTCCCGTTCCACCACCTGGGAGACGGAACTGTCCCGTTCCACCACCTGGGAGACGGAACTGTCCCGTTCCACCACCTGGGAGACGGAACTGTCCCGTTCCACCACCTGGGAGACGGAACTGTCCCGTTCCACCACCTGGGAGACGGAACTGTCCCGTTCCACCACCTGGGAGACGGAACTGTCCCGTTCCACCACCTGGGAGACGGAACTGTCCCGTTCCACCACCTGGGAGACGGAACTGTCCCGTTCCACCACCTGGGAGACAGAACTGTCCCGTTCCACCACCTGGGAGACGGAACTGTCGCGTTCCACCACCTGGGAGACGGAACTGTCCCGTTCCACCACCTGGGAGACAGAACTGTCCCGTTCCACCACCTGGGAGACGGAACTGTCGCGTTCCACCACCTTGGAGACGGAACTGTCCCGTTCCACCACCTGGGAGACAGAACTGTCCCGTTCCTTCAGTCCCGGTTGGCAAAAATGCCCAGTCCACATACCCCAAACCACGAATGCCCGACACTTAATTAAGTTGTTCGGTTATGGCTCGTCAGTCCTAAAGCTTACACAAGCCTTAGCTCTTGTCCTCCGGTTCTCGGTAACGTATGCTTCCAGGCAGGCGTGGGAAAATTTGATCATCAGTCAGATATGTTTATGTATTTACCTTCTCTCGGTCCAAAGGTCATTTTCCCTTGCTGGTGATGATTCGTTTTAGCTTCTCCTTGTAACCTGACAGAAAAAACTTGTGAGGTTGGCTTATGGAACGTCCATATGAGACTAGACTTGATTCATGACCCGAATCTTGTTTAACTAATGGCCGAGTTTCTCGATTTTTTTTTTTCTGTTTGCAAAGATATATTTTTCAACGCCAATTTGACACCAGGGAGCACAGGTAGGCTACTTTAAAGTCAGACTCGATCTTCCGGCCGCGAACACAAACTTTGTCACATAATTGTTCCTTTGGAAAATACCAAAGTCTCAAGATATTACATAATATTACAACTGGCAGCAATAAGAGTTGCCACATTATCCGGTCTCCGTATTTATAGCTGTCGAGTTTACTCTTTAACTGATCCATATAATTGAGCGACCTGAAGCAACAACAATAAAATCCTGTAAACAAACTTTGATAATAATTTCGTAACTTCAGCAACATTGCAGTAGAGCAACATTGATCTCCCGTTGACACAACCGTACGTCTGGCAGCCGCGGTACAATATCCGTCGGGCAGGGCAGAACTTGCCTGGTTGTCGTACCGGAGGTGACCCTCAGCAGCACCCCCCCCCCCCCCTCCCAACTCAAACACCCCCCTGCCAAACGACAGCTGGGACAGGCTAATTGAAATGCTTCAAGAGATGTGTGTTTATTTTTTATTCCTATTTCTAAAGGCAAGAAACTGTGTGTGTGTGTGTGTACTCGCCTATTTGTGCTTGCGGGGGTTGAGCTCTGGCTCTTTGGAATGACTGGTGTACAGGTTCCTGAGCCTATTGGGCTCTATCATATCTACACTTGAAACTGTGTATGGAGTCGGCCTCCACCACATCACTTCCTAATGCATTCCATTTGTCTACCACTCTGACACTAAAAACGTTCTTTCTAATATCTCTGTGGCTCATTTGGCCACTCCATTTCCATCTGTGTCCCATAGTGCGCATGCCTATTGGGTTAAATAGCCTGTCTTTATCTACCCTATCAATTCCTTTGAGAATCTTGTATGTGGTGATCATGTTCCCCCCTAACTCTTCTGTCTTCCAGCGACGTGAGGTTTAACTCCCGTAGTCTCTCCTCGTAGCTCATACCTCCCAGCTCGGGTACTAGTCTGGTGGCAAACCTTTGAAACTTCTCCAGTTTAGTCTCGTGCTTGACTATATATGGACTCCGTGCTGGAGCTGCATACTACAGGATTGGTCTGACATATGTGGTATACAAATTTCTAAATGATTCCTTACACAAGTTTCTAAATGCTGTTCTTATGTTGGCCAACCTGGCGTATGCCGCTGATGTTATCCTCTTGATATGGGCTTCAGGGGACAGGTCTGGTGTGATATCAACCCCCAAGTCTTTCTCTCTCTCTCTGACTCTTGAAGAATTTCATATCCCAGATGATACCTTGTATCTGGTCTCTTGCTCCTACACCTATCTTCATTACATTTGGTTGGGTTAAACTCTAACAACCACTTGTTCGACCATTCCTTCAGTTTGTCTAGGTCTTCTTGAAGCCTCAAGCAGTCGTCCTCTGTCCTAATCCTTCTCATAATTTTGGCATCGTTCACAAACATTGAGAGGAATGAGTCTATACCCTCCGGGAGATCATTGACGTATATCAGAAACAGGATATGACCGAGTACAGAGCCCTGTGGGACTCCACTGGTGACTTCACACCAATCTGAGGTCTCACCCCTCACTGTAACTCTGCTTCCTATTGCTTAGGTACTCCCTCATCCACCGGAGCACCTTACCTACCTGTCTCTCCAGCTTATGTACCAGCCTCTTATGGGGTACTGTGTCAACGGCTTTCCGACAGTCCAAGAAAATGCAGTCCGCCCAGTCTTCTTTCTTGCTTCAGGGATTAAGGTAGCCGACGGTTAAGGTACCATGTTCCCCAGTTTCATTGTGCTCCTGGTGGTCTGGGTTCGAGTCACTTCTGGGGTGTGGCGTTTTCAGTCGCATATATGCTTGGGGACCATTCAATCTTGTTCGCATTTGTGTTGCTCACGTGGCCACACAAAAATGAGGTAATTTGATGAAATAACTATGCCCAAGATTACCATCAAAGTGCCGTCGGGACGGTGGGGAATTAGCCTCGGCTACCATCGTCTTTTGTACAGTCACTGATGGTCAAGCGGTTAAGGTACCATGTACCCCAGTTGCATTGTGCTTCTGATGGTCTGGGTTCGAGTCACTTCTGGGGTGTAGAGTTTTCAGTCATATATTTGTCAAGTGTAGTTTAACAGCTGCTTCGTACACTGTTCGAAATTCAAATTCCTGTTTTGCTTATTTTTAGCCTAGCCTGAGGACAGGTCGCAGAGGCTGGCGAGGCTTTTATACTCATTGAATATCATTGTTTTCTCTGCCTGGCTGAAAGGCGCAATTTACACCGGTTTAAGAATTTGATTTTGTGCTCTCTCTATATATATCTGCTGGTGTCGCAACCATCACAGCGTCTGTCGAACAAGCCAACTGCTCTCTGGATAATATTGCTCTTTGTCAATATTATCCAAAGCTATGCATTCAATACTGGTTTAACGAAATGAATAATCATGAAATGAGTAACAGTTGAAAGGCGGGCCGAAAGAGCAGAGCTCAACCCCACCGTAAATACAACTAGGTAAGTACACACACATACATACTTTTATGCAGGCGATGAGTCACAATAACGTAGCTAAAGTATGTTGACTAGACCACACACTAGAAGGTGAAGGGACGACGACGTTTCGGTCCGTCCTGGACCATTCTCAAGTCGATTGTCCAGAATGGTCCAGGACGAACCGAAACGTCGTCGTCCCTTCACCTTCTAGTGTGTCGTCTGGTCAACATACATACTTTTAGCTTTCATGTTAATTTTTATAAGAAAAACTTAAATTTTTTGTGTTTAATTAATAACCTTCCTGTGTGATTAAGTTTAATTTTTCCATATCCGGTATTCACTTTACACAAAGTTTCTGATTATTTCCAATGTCTCTAGTCATATGTACATTATTACTTGACCCAAAACATGTGTAAATATTTATAAATTTCAAGGTATATTTTATTTTATATTATATACCTTCAAACTGTCTTTTTCTCGTGTTATGCTTTATATTTTGCTAGTGTAAGCCTCACTGATCTAACTAGAAGCTATAAGTGTTTTCTTTAGTTAAACACCTGTTGGAAGCTATATTTTTTTTCTTTAGTTAAACACCTGTTGGAAGTTCTAAGTTTTTTCTTTAGTTACACACCTGTTGGAAAGTGTTTTCAGCTATAAGTGTTTTCTTTACTTAAGCACCTTCCCCCCCCCCCCCCCCCGCATCCACAACTGAAATACCTCTTATAAATCACTAACAAATATTAAGAAACTCTACTCTTACTTAAGAAACTCTACTCTTACTTAAGAAACATCACAATAATATATATATACTACGAGAAAAATTCCGAGTAACTATATAAGATTCCAACGGTCCAGAAATTTTCTCACAATTTAGGCTATTTTATATCAGATTTAAAAGTACGATAAGCGAAAATCCTGTGTCATGTCACATCATGTAATGTGGAGTCCTGTCTCCTCCCGAGGACTGTAAATTCTTTTGTAAAATAGAATTCTGTACCCCGGGGGGAGCGGGGAGGTTCAGGAAATCTGTAGTAGCCTATCCGGGGGCCCAGTTTGGGGTCTCGGACTGACCGCTTAAGTGTAAAATATGATTTACCTCGCTCTGGGCCAAAGCTTACTGTAATGTGATTTTGTTGTATTTAGCCTTACGTGTATTCATGTACATTTGTGTGTGTGTGTTGTTCACACACACACACACACACACATACGTCTTCCTGTATGCATGTTTATGTCCTCGTATGTATGTGTTTGTCTTGCGGAGTGTTCACTTGCATCTAAGTGTGTGTGTGTGTGTTTAAATACACCTGTATGTGTTTACATCCACCAGTGCGTGCGTGGGGACGTACGCGTGCACTGCACACACGCAGCGGAAGGTAATGAGTGTAAATTTAGTCACCTGCCGGCAAAGGTTCTTCCAGTAATCCGTATGTCCGTGTGCCAAGCTTCAAGTGGCTTTGATAAGCACGACTCCATCTGTTGCTCGTCTGGGTGGTGGAGGGGGGCAGTGGTTAGGTAGGAAGGGGAGGGGCTGTATCGTGTTAGGCGAGGGGTGAGAGGGGGGGCTGTAGGGAGGTTATGAGTATGGGAGGGAAGGAATGGTTGGAGAGGGGTTATGTCCTCCCCTTCCTAGACCTCCCTAGATCTTCTAATTGGTTTAAAATCTCAGGTCTTTGTAAGATATCCTCATTGAACTATGCAAGACTACAGTAGCAACTGTAAATAAATGTGTGTATGTTAAGTGCACTATAATTTTGTCTTCAATACGTATGTATTTAGGAAGAATCTATCAGTCACTAGGCTTGTCGCGGTCTACTACAAGTCAAGAGCGAGGCCGCTTCATGTAGTCACCCATCCAGTTATTTGTCAATACCACAATTGTGTTGTACCTGACAACCCCAGCAACGAACACATCACGCGGCGAGATAATAATACTTCTTAATGCTATATTGACTTTGAAAATTTGGGAGCGTTTAATATATTTTCCAGCAAACAAGTTGGCGTAAGTGTAAATGAGATGTTTAGTATCAAATGTGGTGCGCTTTAAATTTACTTTGTAATTGAACTGAAATCTGTTAATTTACCTTGTCTTATGCAAGGTAAATTAATGCAAGAATTAATATCCATTCTTCAATTTGTGTTCCAGAAAATATTGTAAATATACTATGTTAAGAATCATTCAACTTCATGCCGCGAAAGAGCACTCGAACACGTTCAAGTCCAATTTTCCCGCGCATTGCAAGTTCGCGCCAAATAATCTAACAATAGTAACTGCCAGTTAACCTCTCCCAGGGTAACTAATATTTTGTTAAATCAAGCCTAGCGTTAGTAAGCATGTGGTACCGTGTGGTTCTAAAGTATGTCTTAAGACTCTAGGTGCTCTGTAGCCAACCATTGCAAAGTGGCGTCAAATTTCTAAGGCTATTGATCCTTTCTTGACGGAAGAAGCGGTTGGGTGGTATAGTTCAAAGCGGGCGGATTCCCTCCTACACCACATTGCCATTAGTTCCCATGAAACCATCCACCGGAACATTCCTCAGCCATCTGCCCCGCCAGCCAGTGTTGCTCGCTGGCGGGAGGAGGATACGGCTAGGAGTCCTTGAGGACCTCCCCCCCACCCCGGTCAGTGGGGAGTCAACGCCCGCTCACACTGCTCGTAGTCAGCACTTTTGGCGGGAACTTGTGTTTGGCGCGCCACGTGACCCCCCTCGTAGTAACAGGGGGGACGTGAAGAGTTGCCAGACACACAAATCAAACGCGGAATCTGATTGGTCCACTCTATAACTTCACGCACTCATTGGCTGGAGTGACTACGGACTAAGCCAGGTCTACCAACCGCTCAAACCCCCCGCACATTTTGTTTTGTCCGTTTCTGGTTTATTCGTCTGCCTTTGAAGTCTATTTTCATTAAGGTCCGCAAAGAATAAGAGCATATATAATTTATAAGACAATCAGTTCTGCTTGAGAATAATAACCGCGTAACATTTCATCAAAACACAAGCCTTGTTGGCATAGCGCGCCTGAATGTATTGAATTCTTGCGAGTGACGTCAGGCCAACCGTGGGATACACACGATCCCCAGACGTAAATATTACGCTTACGAAGAGGAAGAAACTAGTCCCATGTCTGGTACCCGGTAATGCAAAGGCGTGCAATTGACCTTGCAAGCCAACTTGACCAACCAGTACCCTAGCACCTCGCACCTTATTTTGCAACCCCCATTTGAAAAGGAATTTGAAGTTTGTGAGGTTTGAGTACGGGTGTAGGGGTGGTAGTGGCGGAGGGATACCTTGTATAAGAGCCAAGTAGACACGACCGCGCGACCAACACATATATTCATCAGTTACACTCTGGCGCTCGTGGCGTGCGGACCTGCGGGTGAGAATCGCTCTCTCTGGGACCCCAGTTGCTCTTCGCGGCGCTTCGATGTACACCTCTGCAGAGTGAATGAGTCTCTTGGAATATGGTGGATGTTCTTGTGTCTCCCAAGATTTCCCATATAGCAAGCATGGCACCGCAGTCTAGCAGTGTTGCTCCAGTGTTTTGTGAGAAAACGGCCACTACCACTTGCAAAATGTGCTCAAAGTGTGGACCAAATAATACTACTACGGCCACCAGTAAACCTATCGTGCCTACAACTACCACCACTACCACTACTACCACCACCCCGACCTCCAACACCCCCCGAGCCACAACCCCGCTCTCCTCCAGAGGTAAATGTCCTCCCTCCCAAGTCTCTCGTCAGGTGTTTTTAAACTCGTGTGTTTGTTGTGTTGAGGAAAATGTGTGTTTTTGGCGGGCTGGTTTCAAGTTCCGAGATTTGGCGGGTGTTTGGTTTGCCGTTGGTGCGCGCGGGTGTGTTCTGTTTGCCGTTGGTGCGCGCGGGTGTGTTCTGTTTGCCGTTGGTGCGCGCGGGTGTGTTCTGTTTGCCGTTGGTGCGCGCGGGTGTGTTCTGTTTGCCGTTGGTGCGCGCGGGTGTGTTCTGTTTGCCGTTGGTGCGCGCAGGTGTGTTCTGTTTGCCGTTGGTGCGCGCGGGTGTTCGGTTTGCCGTTGGTGCGCGCGGGTGTGTTCGGTTTGCCGTTGGTGCGCGCGGGTGTGTTCGGTTTGCCGTTGGTGCGCGCGGATGTGTTCGGTTTGCCGTTGGCGCGCGCGGGTGTGTTCGGGTTGGTGCGCGGGTGTGTTCGGGTTGGTGCGCGGGTGTGTTCGGGTTGGTGCGCGGGTGTGTTCGGGTTGGTGCGCGGGTGTGTTCGGGTTGGTGCGCGGGTGTGTTCGGGTTGGTGCGCGGGTGTGTTCGGGTTGGTGCGCGGGTGTGTTAGGTTGACGCGCCGTTGGGTGTTCGGTTTGCCGTTGGCGCGCACGGGTGTGTTCGGTTTGCCGTTGGCGCGCACGGGTGTGTTCGGTTTGCCGTTGGCGCGCACGGGTGTGTTCGGTTTGCCGTTGGCGCGCACGGGTGTGTTCGGTTTGCCGTTGGCGCGCACGGGTGTGTTCGGTTTGCCGTTGGCGCGCCGGTGTGTTCGGTTTGCCGTTGGCGCACGGGTGTGTTCGGTTGACGCGCCGTTGGGTATTCGGTTTGCCGTTGGCGCGCACGGGTGTGTTCGGTTTGCCGTTGGCGCGCACGGGTGTGTTCGGTTTGCTCGTTGGCGCACGGGTGTGTTCGGTTTGCCGTTGGCGCGCGCGGGTGTGTTCGATTTGCCGTTGACGCGCCGTTGAGTGCTCGCAAACTTTAAGCGAGGAATTTATTTTTTATCCGGCTGTCGATAGGTGGGGGGGGGGGGGCACCGGACCCGTTATTAGGCCTATGCTATTTTGAATCAAATAGGCCTACCGCAGAAGACGGTCACGTGGCGAGAGTTTATAGTATAGGCCTAACTGCCGGACAGTGAACACATTTAAAAATTTCCCTAGGCCCTGTCTTTCATATACGCTTGTTTAATATTGAAGAACTATGAAAATGTAGTTTTAGTTACACGAAAGCAAGAATTTCCTCGGATCTTGAGTTTACCTTAAAACATTTTGGAAAAACAAGCCCAATCAATTTTCCGAAACGGTGTGTAATGTCTCGATATAATGAATATAGAATTCCTAGTACAATTTCTAGGAATATTATACTAGGAAAATACTAGGAAAATTACTCCGATGTAAACTTGTGAAACTCTACCAACGGTTATAAATATTAAAATTTTATCAATCTACTAACTAGTGTTGACGCTGTGTCTTGGCAAGATGCTTGTCCCTTATTGTGGTCCAAAAACTAGTCTTTAAGATCTAGTTAATTGACAAATTTGTTTTGATTTTGAGCGGTTTGTTTATACCTGGTTTACCTTTAGTGAAGGTAAACCCGGGTATATATTGAGCGTTGTTGCCAACGTGGCGTCCCGCGGGGTATATGACTTGCCCATGACTGGGATATCTAAACAGATTTCCTTGCATTTGGCCTTGTAGAATTCGAGATAGTCTAGCGTATAAATTTAGGTTTTTACAACTGACAATTTTAGCTTCAATCGGGAATCCCTGGTTCGATTCCCGGTCGGGACAGAAATGGTTGGGCAAGTTTTCCATTACATAATGCTTCTGTTCATCTAGCAATACAGAATATATATACCTAAGGGAGGGAAGGGAGGGTTAGCAACTATTGTGAGGGTGCATCCTGGAAGGGACGGTTCAGTAGTTTAACCTTGGGGGGAAGGTGGGGGGGGCTTGATACAAGCCTGGAGGATATATATATACAGGCTTCCTGTCCCCTGAGGAAGACAGCTTCCTGTCTTCCTCATCAAATTGTAGTTATACAAAATAAGTATGCCAATTTGTTTGATTTATCTTAACATTGATATGCGCGATATTATATTGATATATTAAGCGTGTATTTTATGCAAAAAAAAAGCATAGTTTTGATGTCATTTTTAATGTCATTATCTTCTCAAATTTTCATTACGTTCCGTGAAGTGCAGTGTAAATAAAGCCAAGAGATGACTTTTGGCGGGTCGGGTTTTGCTGGGTTTTATATATGTGGACCATTATAAAATCCATCTGTTCTGTTTAAATTATCGAATGTTTGTTTCTGCGCCTAATTGTACGTGGTATCTTAAATTTCCATGCAAGAGTTGCTGCATATGAGTTTTATTATTATTTGCAGATCGCCGCTGGCAGGTGTGGATGATTTGTTTGACATTAGGGAATGGTGGATGTTTATATGTTACAAATGTATTTTTAAGAATGTCTTCACAGGCCAGACTTACATTGATCTTGAGAAGTTGGCGTAAGCGTTGTGTGTGTGTGTCGTGGCGAAATGGTCTCATCTGGCTCTTTGAAGGTTGTATATCTATCGCCAGTCTTGATTTAACTTGATTTCTGATATTGATATTCATTGTTGTAGTTTGTTCGTCATCTTTTGAAGTTGATTTGCAACGCGTTTGTTGTCTTGCTCGATACTAAGAGCTATATATATAGTCTTCCCGGCGTGGCGTTTTTTGTTGTTAATACTAAGATTAGCCTATTTCCCAAGCTGGCAATGTCATCATTGTTTGAGTTGCCTGTAATTTTCGACATGATGCTGTCTCAAGTTGGTTGAAATGTTCCATTCATACATAGGCCTTAATCTGATACCCAGATTAAAGCAAGCCTAATTTATTTATTTATTTATAATTTTCTGTTCCTGTATATTTTCACTTAAATTTATATATATATATAAATTATATATATATTTATAGTTAATGTATATATACTGAATAATTTATTTTACTTTCAGGGAGCTTCATGCATGTAAATTTCTTTGTATATAATTTTTTTAAGTACCCATCTATACCTGTTGACTGATAACCTCCTGCCTATCCAGGGAGCGGCCGGCCCCTGGACGAGACGTACCGTGTCGGCACTGTGCTTGGCAAAGGTGGCTTCGGTACTGTGTATTCTGGTTGGAGAGTTCGAGACGGTGCCCCCGTAGCGATCAAGCAGGTCTCGAGGGCCAAGATCACAGCTTGGGATATGGTAAGTAGCTGCGCTCTCCGGTATATATATTCAGTATATAGATATACCCAAGTAACTTAAAAGGGGGGGAGGCGTACAGTTTGTGCGAGTGTAACAATGCTGTATTTGGTGTGCGTGTGTGTGTGTGTACACACGTGGTATCTGGAGGGGGGGGGGTGCGCGCACGTGTGTAGCACGTGGTGTGTGGAGGGTGTGTGTAGGTAGACACGTGGTGTGTGGAGGGTGTGTGTAGGTAGACACGTGGTGTGTGGAGCGTGTGTGTAGGTAGACACGTGGAGGGTGTGTGTAGTAGACACGTGGTGTATGTAGGTAGACACGTGGTGTGTGTAGGTAGACACGTGGTGTGTGGAGGGTGTGTGTAGGTAGACACGTGGTGTGTGTAGGTAGACACGTGGTGTGTGGAGGGTGTGTGTAGGTAGACACGTGGTGTGTGGAGGGTGTGTGTAGTAGACACGTGGTGTGTGGAGGGTGTGTGTAGGTAGACACGTGGTGTGTGGAGGGTGTGTGTAGTAGACACGTGGTGTGTGGAGGGTGTGTGTAGGTAGACACGTGGTGTGTGGAGGGTGTGTAGGTAGACACGTGGTGTGTGGAGGGTGTGTGTAGGTAGACACGTGGTGTGTGGAGGGTGTGTGTAGGTAGACACGTGGTGTGTGGAGGGTGTGTGTAGGTAGACACGTGGTGTGTGGAGGGTGTGTGTGTGTGTAGACACGTGGAGAGTGTGTGTGTGTGTGTAGACACGTGGTGTGTGTAGTAGACACGTGGTGTGTGGAGGGTGTGTGTAGTAGACACGTGGTGTGTGGAGGGTGTGTGTAGTAGACACGTGGTGTGTGGAGGGTGTGTGTAGTAGACACGTGGTGTGTGGAGGGTGTGTGTAGTAGACACGTGGTGTGTGGAGGGTGTGTAGGTAGACACGTGGTGTGTGGAGGGTGTGTGTGTAGACACGTGGTGTGTGGAGGGTGTGTGTGTAGACACGTGGTGTGTGGAGGGTGTGTGTAGTAGACACGTGGTGTGTGGAGGGTGTGTGTGTGTGTGTGTGTGTAGACACGTGGAGTGTGTGTGTGTGTGTAGACACGTGGTGTGTGTGTAGACACGTGGTGTGTGGAGTGTGTGTGTGTGTGTGTGTGTAGACACGTGGTGTGTGTAGTAGACACGTGGTGTGTGGAGGGTGTGTGTAGTAGACACGTGGTGTGTGGAGGGTGTGTGTAGTAGACACGTGGTGTGTGGAGGGTGTGTGTAGTAGACACGTGGTGTGTGGAGGGTGTGTGTAGTAGACACGTGGTGTGTGGAGGGTGTGTGTAGTAGACACGTGGTGTGTGGAGGGTGTGTGTAGTAGACACGTGGTGTGTGGAGGGTGTGTGTAGTAGACACGTGGTGTGTGGAGGGTGTGTGTAGTAGACACGTGGTGTGTGGAGGGTGTGTGTAGTAGACACGTGGTGTGTGGAGGGTGTGTGTAGTAGACACGTGGTGTGTGGAGGGTGTGTGTAGTAGACACGTGGTGTGTGGAGGGTGTGTGTAGTAGACACGTGGTGTGTGGAGGGTGTGTGTAGTAGACACGTGGTGTGTGGAGGGTGTGTGTAGTAGACACGTGGTGTGTGGAGGGTGTGTGTAGTAGACACGTGGTGTGTGGAGGGTGTGTGTAGTAGACACGTGGTGTGTGGAGGGTGTGTGTAGTAGACACGTGGTGTGTGGAGGGTGTGTGTAGTAGACACGTGGTGTGTGGAGGGTGTGTGTAGTAGACACGTGGTGTGTGGAGGGTGTGTGTAGGTAGACACGTGGTGTGTGGAGGGTGTGTAGGTAGACACGTGGTGTGTGGAGGGTGTGTGTAGTAGACACGTGATGTGTGGTGTGTGTGTGTGTGTGTGTGTAGACACGTGGTGTGTGTGGAGGGTGTGTGTGTAGACACGTGGTGTGTGTGTAGACACGTGGTGTGTTTGTGGAGGGTGTGTGTGTGTAGACACGTGGTGTGTGTGTGTAGACACGTGGTGTGTGTGTGGAGGGTGTGTGTGTAGACACGTGACATCTGGAGGGTGTGTGTGTGCATGTGTACACACGAGGTATGTGGAGGGCGTATTTACAGTAAATGTTACATTACCTGGCAAAGTAGAGGGTGGGTGGGTGTTTACTCTGCCTGGCGGTGGAAGGGGGTATATAGTACCTGGATAAGTTGTGTATTATTTTTTAAGGTTGTAGTTGCTGATTGTACAATGTACAAGTTGCACATTAAACTCGATTAACATCTGGTAACACTACGTCACACACACAAGGTCCAAAAAATTATTGTTAAGAGTGTAATAAAGGTGTAGGCATGTGTGCAGCGGAGTTGCGTGTCTATCAAAACATAGCATCGTACGTGGAACTAGGCCAGCGAGGACGGTTGGGTGGCGGCGGCGGCCTACCTCCTTCCCAACCTCGATCGTATCTGTTTATTCCTCGGTAATCAGTGTGGTGGAGGTGATAGGTGGATGCATGGTGGTAGAGGGTTTGTAAGGTGGAAGTGAGGGGGGAGGGAATGTAGTTTGATGGTGGAGACAGAGAGGGAGGGAGGGAGGGAGAGAGGTTCAGAAGATCGATATGGGCCGACAGTGTCTGGCCGGTGGCGGTGGAGGCGCGCATACAGGCGTGGGTGTTGTATGCGGCGGCCTGGCTACACCACGCCCACACACGCCCTCCAAGATGAACTCCTTCCATTCTGTATAGTTACTTAACTTTCCTCAAGTCGTGCATGGGCGAGGGTGTAAGTTGTCACAAAAGTTTCATAAAGACGATGGAATCACACCACGCTAACCAGACGAGGAAGCCTGATAATTCGTGGATATTTCAAGTGACCGGGCAGTGGCAGCAGCTACGGTAGGGAGGGAGGGGGGGGGGGGGCTCACCATTCCATCCCTCCCTCCCTCCTGTGTTGTCAAGCGATGTATCCTCTCTTGTCAACTTTATCTGTACATCTAAACTAGCATACCCATCCCGTCCCACCAACCAAGCCTGCCTTCCATCCATCACGACCCATCTAACTCGCCCATCGCCATTAATAGTGTCTTCTACTTCTTTCTAAACACCATTTGCATTGTCGTATTCCCCCCTTCCTCCTCCCCTTTCCCTGTTTGCCCATCCCTTCAACCCATTCCACACCGTCCCACAGAACTACCAATATTTCTCCTATGCCATTACAGACATCCGTCCTGTTCTCTCCTCGGTTATCACTGGCTAGATAGTTGCCTCCCGTCACTCGTGGACGATTAGTCAATAACCTCGAAAATTGAAACGCTGGTCACTTCCTGTGTGAAGGTAGGCAGAAGGCGCGCGCCTTGGAAGGCGGCGGGGGTGATTATAGGAGTCTGGGAGTATTATTCCTGGCAGTACCTGGGAGATGGAGGAAAGTTGAACAGGGTACCTGGACGTGGGTGAGAGAGCAGAGTAGATCTGGGAGTGAACTGGTGACCCGGGGGGAGATAAGCCATCCGCACTCGTTTTGATAACGCAATCATGCGAGCTGTGAGGCAGAAACGAGGGTACCGGTAGCGGCCATGGACGTAAATTACTAAAATGTGAACTCTTGGGTGCGCGTGCAAAACAAATACTCATACTCTGATGCGCCTGTTCACCTAGTAGTAAATAGGTACCTGGGAGTTTAGACAGCTGTTACAGGCTGCTTCTCGTGTCTGTGCGCGCTAGAGAAATATATGTAGTAGATACAATAGAAGCAAAATAGATTGGCTAGAAAGGCGGCGTCCAAGAGCTAATAGCTCGATTCTGCAATTACAAATAGTAAATACACGCGCACGCACATCCACATTGTGTGCTGTTAATTTCGTAAAGGGCGTTTGAAACTGTAACTGTACTCTCTATGCCTTGGCCTAGCACGAGTTATATATATATATATATATATATATATATATATATATATATATATATATATATATATATATATATATATATATATATATATATATACATACACAGTATTAACATTAAGCTTGTGATTGCGTATGTCAGGCCTAATATTTTTGTTATATTTAAGCGCAGAATAGGTTATATAAAGTTTATGGTTAATCTTTCAGTTTTTGTTATGCTCTTCAGTTCCAATAGTATGTGCAAAACTAGCTAATTTTTTATATTGAAATTATTCAAGTGGAAGCTTAACCTCCATACTGTGTGTGTGTGTGTGAGATAGTACCGTATATGGACAAATCCACAAGGGCCGTGACGAGGATTTGAACCTGCGTCCTTCTTTCTCTTATTACCGTATATGTTCAAAACTGGGTGGTGGCAGATCCTTTCAGCAGGTGACCCAGATTTAAGTTGGTAACAGGGACGAAGGGTGATGGGGCGGAGAGGGGGTGGGGGGGGGGGAGGTCCGACCTTGGTTTGGGTTACTAAGGGTAGGAATATAGGCTTTTGAGGGGTCATTTCAGTGTCCCTCGCTCTGTTATCTTTCTGTCTGCCAGTAGCGTCATTTCGGCCAGTTTAGCAAAACTTAAGAATTGCGTGGTGTGTATGCATGGATTGTATTCACCTAGTTGTGCTTGCGGGGGTTGAGCTCTGCTCTTTCGGCCCGCGTCTCAACTAAGTTGTTACTAACTGCTACCCCCCCCCCCCCCCAGGAAGCAGCCCAT
Organism: Procambarus clarkii; assembly: GCF_040958095.1. NCBI lineage: Eukaryota > Metazoa > Arthropoda > Malacostraca > Decapoda > Cambaridae > Procambarus > Procambarus clarkii. Next base: position 18,660,127 of record NC_091162.1, read on the forward strand.
AACAGCTATCTAACTCCCAGGTACCTATTTACTGCTAGGTAACAATGGCATCATGGTGAAAGAAACTGCCCATTTGTTTCTCGCAGGCGCCGGGAATCGAACCCCCGGACCACAGGATTACGCGTCCAGCGTGCGTGTACGCGCGTTTGCGTGTGCGTTCGCGCGCATGCCGAAGGTACAAAGTGCGCGTGCGCCAGTCAGCGTACGTGTATCACCAGATGCTATTTTTAGCGCCCGCCTTCCCCCCCCCCCGCCTTGGGGGTACACATTTCCTCTTATCAATAACTTGAACTTGCCGTGGAGGGGAAAACTTTGAACAAAACTCTGTGGTAGGCTTATCGGCAGCGATGATAGTGCTGCCATCCCCAGTGTGAAAGAAGTCGCGGAGGAGATAGTGTAGTGGGCGTTCTGAAGGAAAGGTAGGCGAGCGAGGTAGGTGATTGTAGTGCTACTGTGAGTTGGTTCAGTGAACGGGAGAGGGGGGATGGGATGGGATAGGGGGGGGGATGATGTCTGTTGTTGTGGCGAGGAGGAGGAAGGGGGGGGGAGGGGGTTGTGTTGCCGCTCGCCGATCATGTATATAGATATTTTAATTGGTTATTAATTCCAATTTTTTTCCTCAACTCTCTTTACTGAAAAAAGTTCGACTTGCAGGGAATGTGTTACGTGAGATGGTATGGAAGAAATGTTGTTTTAAAGAGCGGGGGTATTAAAGCGGGAGTTGCTACTTGTAGGGAAGGTGGAAGGAAGGGAGGGAGATGGTGGTTGGCGCGGGGGGGAGAGACAGAGGGAAGAGTTGGCGTCAGTGTGGGGTAAAGTCCGTGGACTTGGCTTACCTACAGCGTCAGTTGGTGGGCGAGTTTGAACTATGGATAAGGCCGGTGGGGACTTGAGGGCGAGAGCGCACGCTCAACGCCACGCCTGAATTTTTAAGTTTAGCCTCGGGTCTGATGTTAAGCTAACACAAACACACGAAATTTATAAACTGATCAAGGCGCTGGCCCCCCTCTTAAGAATCTGTGCCGGTACGAAGGTGTTTATGAATGAGATTCTTGCTAGGACGGGAATGTGTGAAAGGGAAAGGTAGGAGGGGTGGGGAGTGTTGGTGTTAGTGGGGTGGGGGGGGGAGTGTTGGTGTTAGTGGGGTGGGGGGGGGGTTAAATATCTTTATTAGTGGATAAATTTTTCTGTACAGCCTGGACGACAAGTTCTCTAAACCTGTACGTAAATCATTTTTGTTAAAGTAGTTTCTGGACGAGTGCGAGGCGGAGGGTATGCGGTGGAAGTTATATCGTTATATATTGTTAGGAGGTACAGGTTCATATATTGTTATATAAGTTATATATTAAGCTTGGAAGGGCAAGGTTAACAATCTGAACCAAAAGTAGTTTTAGTATATTTCAAGTTTCTTCAAGTACGTTCTTGAACCATACTCAGCGATCCGGAGTTCAATTGCTAGAAATTGCTGGCCACGTTTCCTTTCGCCTAATGCGTCTGTTCACCTAGCACTACATCGGTACCGTTTTTTTTTGGGGGGGGGGATATTTCTACGTGGGCTTTAAGCCTATGTCTGGCCCACTAAGTGTTACTTGTTTCTGTTTTACTTAAGCGGAGTATGAATTTGACTCGTATGGTCGCTTCAGTAAGATTGTCCCCATGTGTTTAACAACTTCTGCTCTGTTGAATCTGAGTTGAAATCTTATTGGGTTTGTAACTGTGCACCTTGTTAGATAATGTTCCAGTGGTCTGTTGTGGTTGTATACTGCACTGTGTTAGATAATGTTCCAGCGGTCTGTTGGGAATGTCTAGTGCTTACATTTCCATCGGTACCTTGGAGACAGGCATCTTCTGTCGAGTGTCGTGTGTGTGTGTGTGTATATGTATGTTTATATATATATGTTTATATATATATATATATATATATATATATATATATATATATAATATTGTGTATGTATATATAATATGCATACACATGCATGAATGCCTGCATATATACACACACACACACAGGCTTCCGCACCCCGACAACGGGAATTATATCCCAAGCATGTGAATAGGCTAGTCGTCGACCGTTACCCGCTCCCTCTTCACCTTTGGTGTGTGTGTGTGTGTGTCTGTGTGTGTGTGTGTACGTACACTGAAGGTGGTTACCTTGTCCTCGGTAACGACCGTGATGTGTGTGCTGCAGAGGGCCGTGTGGGTTGAGCTTTGGCTCTTTGGTCCCACCTCTCTCCCACCACACCTCTCACACGTGTGTGTGTGTGTGTTTTGTTTCCAAACTAGTTTGATAGCTCATTGCCTCTGGTGCTGGCTTGGATATTGACATTTGCATAGTCTTAATTTACAACTTCAAACTACATATCCGGCTAATTTATCCCCAGTTGTAATAAGTTTTGTTCCTTATATTTCAAGATTCTAGAGGAGGGACTGGGCAGGGCCTGTGTCATCTAGGATCTGTTTGTGCGAATTTAAGGATGTCGTGAGATGTTTATCTCATGACTCGTAAATCTCCATACATAAACATTCATAAATGTTGTGCCTTTACGATACGCTTTCTAATTCTTTTCCTCGTATATCGTATTTGCTTGAAACCGATTTTCCTTCTCAATCCATATCATCTACCCATTTCATGCAGTTCTGAATTTTGTATGGCGATTTTCCTTTTGTAGGTTACATGTCTTGCACACAACATGTATTTTGATTTTTTTCAATGGCTATGCTAAGCCCAAATCCATGGCAACTGTGGTCTGTACAGCTGTAGAGAGGTTGTTGAGCGTCCAGACAGGACCTCCACCTCTTACATGAGGACTGGGTCATCGCCGTAGCTTATGAGTGTGGTGGCATCTTGATCATAATGAGCTTGTATAACACTATCCTTGCCTTCACAGGGGGGAGGGGATGAAAAGGGGAGTGGGGGGGGGGGAGTAAAAGCCCGAGAGGGGAGTTTAAGGGAGGGCTTACCTGTCCCTGTCTGTCTACTGGGAGTGAGATTTCTTACTCTGACCCGCCTTGAACTGTCTGTACCTGGCGCACTAATTACCTCTCAAGATAACCGTTTTCATCAGTTTAGAGTTATGGATGGAATAGGCTTCAACGGGCTCTTCCTTTTAATGGATTTCACTTGCCAACTGGGGAAACAACTTCCTTACATAGGTGTAAGGAAGTAATGTTTCCTTTTTCCACTTTGTTCCTCGGGTATCTTGTATATAGTGATCATATCCCCTCTTTTTTTTCTTTAATGTTATGAGGTTGGGTGTCCTCAACCCATAGTCCTCGTAGTCGAGTCCCCTCAATTCTAGTACAAATCTAGTTGCAACCATTGAAGTTTCTCAATTTTCATTTTGCGCTTCACAAGGTGTGGGTTTCATGCTGATGCTGCATACTCAGGTAATAGCAATGTGTATGGGCTAGATTACCTGCTTCATGGGATTCTGAGAGTTGTTCTGCTCCCCAAGCCCGGCCCGAGGCCAGGCCTTGTGAGGCCTTGTGTGAATTTGGTCCAATAGGCTGTTGCTTGGAGCGACCCGCAGGCTAGAAAGCCTCATTGTTTAGATTCTTGTAGATCTAATATTATGATGTTATGTTTGCTGACTTCACATATGTTGCTGATGTTATCCTCATGACACGAGTCTGGTGTTGGTGTTGGGATTATGTCCGCTCCTATGTCTTTTTCTTATTGTTTTTTGTAATTGTCTTCCCCTTATGGTGTAGTTAAATACTGATCTCGTCATCTTCTTTACACATTTAGATGTAATTTCAACAGCCATTCATCTGTCAACTCCTGAAGTTTGTAGAGGTTTCCTCCAGCACCCTACAGTCCTCTTTAGTTCTTAATCCTCTTTAACTTTGCATCTGCACACACAAGAGCTCGTACGTACGAGCTCACTCATTCTGAGAGGTCTCGTATCGTTATTTTTCTCCGTGTGTGGCTATGTAACGGCTTAGGTTGGCGCTTAGCTTTTTGCCACAAATGTCATTTTCAAACTGCTGAGAAAATATCATTTTCAAACTGCTGCTCAGCTGCTCTACTGATAATAGTGCACTCATTTGGGGCCCTCTTGCCTCTGTTCTCATATGCCAATCCAATACACCTAATACCTATACCCATATACCTATACTTTTCCATGCCTCCTTTTTTTTTTGTCTTTCCCTTCAACACACACGTAGGTGTGGAGGACAGACTGTGTGTAAACAGTGATGCGGGTGGGACTCTTCTCTTTTTGCCGGAAGGTTGAGTGAATGGGATGGGGAGGTGAAAAGGAATGTGGCCGTGGGAGGGAGGGAGGGAAGGAAGGGAACGGGGGGTGGGGGGGGGGACATAACTTCACGACTCTCACGGGTTTGAAGTTTAAACCCAGACACTGACTTAGCCAGCAGCTACCTCCTGGGTACATGTAGTCACTAGTAGCAGCAGCAGCAGCACTGTCTCCTGTCCATTTCTTCTCGCTCAATATTATCTTGGCTTGCAAGGTGTTAGTGCATTTGGATACGAGCATAAATGTGTTGTTAACCCAGAAAGTTTCGAGCGTTGCTGCTGATTGATCCCCCCCTTTATAAATCCTCCCTCACACACTCACCCCGCCCCTCTTCTCCACCAGTCGTGCCCATCTCCGCCCCTTTGTTAAGGGTATGTGGGTAGGGGGTGGTGGTGGGTAGTAGACCTTAGGCGCGCGTGGAATGTCCGCTGCCGCCCTCTCTCCCCCTTGTGCCCACTAGTGGGTGGGTGGAGACGGTAGCCTCGCACCTGGCCGCCCACCACCTCCTTAATGACTTTACCTGTGGCCATGTTTAAAGTTCAGTAGTAACCTTAGCTCTACCACCGAGGAAATGTACATGTCTGAGAACTTGCCGCTGACCGTCGACTGCTTTTAACGTAGGCTTGTCGAGTCGCATCCCGTTAGTCTCTGTTGCCAGCCGGTATTCAAGGTAAGCGAAACTTAAACGAAATTTGTAGTAACGTTGTGTGTTTTCTAGGCTGCTTTTGGCTACAGGTTCCTTCAATTATTTCTCCTGTCCTACCAAGGTTTGATCTAATGAGGTGTGATGCTGAAGTTCAAACTCGCGACAGTCATTTTTATGAGTCTTAAAGAAAGCAGTGTCATAGTTAATTTGTTTAGGTAGTATGCAAGGAGCGTGTCCCAGTGAGGGCGCGGCGGATATTGGTATAGACAGTGTGTGGAGGAAGCAGTCAGTCAAGTCAGTCTCCAGGTGGTTTAAGAGAGTGGTATTTGTGTAGTGTGTCGCCACTTTCCGAGGTGGCCGGTAAGGCCCAGGTGTTGCCGGAATGTCTTGGGAAGCTTCGTGCGAGCAGGAATGTTGTGGTCAGCGTGATGGTGGTGATGGCCAGGGAGAGGGAGAAGCTCTCTCGCGCTCGTCCTCTGCATCTCGCGCCGCCTTCTCGCATCTGTCGCGCGCAAAGGGCGCGTTAATAGAGGTATTCAGGGGGGGGGGGGTAAAATTAGTGGGTGGGCGAGTGGGTAGAGGACTTTTGCAGGTGGGTGGCCTGGTATTTAGGCTCCGCGTGGATAACTGGGAATGCAGGTGGGTGAGCGGTTGGTCCGGTATTTAGACACACGCGGGTGGACATCTGGGATGCAGGTGGGCAGGTATTTAGGCCCGGGTGAATACAGGTGGGTTAGACAGGCCGCCGTTACAGATGGAATGGGGCACCAGGAAGGTATCGTACCTTGTACGGTCGGGCTAGGGGGAAGGTGGGGGGAGGGGGGGGGCGCAGATAACATCACGCGTAGTGTTCCTCTTTTTCGACATGTTGGAATGTCCGCAGGTCTGATTGTAAGAAGTTGGAATGTCTGTTACATCCCCCCTTTCCTCCTCCCTCCCCCCACTTCATCGCTCCCCCCTATCAGGTGAGGGGGAAAAAACAGTCTAAAGTGTTTTTCAGCTTTTCTCTTACCATCCCGACTCCTCCCCCCACCCCACCCCCCCCCCTCTCTCTCTACCTTGCTTGGTTGCTGGGGTCCCGCGAGCGTACCAACCGCGTGGTGGTACCTGGCACTGACCTCTTGATACCAGCACGCAAATCCCTTGCGGCATCCCCCCCCCCCCTCCCCACCAACTGGTGCATGTCGCAATATCCACCGCGCTCGTGCCTGTCTGATGGTGTTATTCTTGTTATTCATAAAACCTTCGTTGTTATTGTAATGGTGTCTTATTCAATACCTTGTCCCTGCTTTCTTCCCTCCCCTTTTCGTTTTTAATGGCGCCCTTTCTCTCTCTCTCTCGTTTCACCCCCTGCCATCCCTTTCCTTCCCCCAGTTCCTCCTGGAGCCATCACCATGCCAACACACTGCCAAGTGGCGGGAAGAGGGGTGTGACTGGCGATGGTGGTAAGTGTGACTGACCGAGGGTGGAGCGTGGTGTGGTCATCCATTCCCCCTCCCTCCCTCCAATATCTCTTCCCTCCTCCTCTTTACATCTTTCTTCCCTCTTCCTCTGGTTTTAAATTAGGAGGGGTACTGTGTGCATGTGGTGGTGTTGATACGCTGTTCGTTCCCCCCATCACACTAACTTACCATCTCCCACGCCTCCATCTGGCTACTCGTTTCCCTCCTTTAGTGTCCTTTCTTCCAGTTCCCCTTTCTGTAGCCTCTTCCCCCTCCTTTTCATCACTTTAGAGTGTGAAATCTGGACTGGCGTTTAGGTAGTAAATACTACCCCCACGGTGTGGTGTCGCCTCCTGCACCTGCCTCGCCGCCTCCTGCACCTGCCTCGCTGCCTCCTGCACCTGCCTCGCCGCCTCCTGCACCTGCCTCGCCGCCTCCTGCACCTGCCTCGCCGCCTCCTCCACCTGCCTGGCCGTCGCTTGCTGCTTGCGTGGTCGGCCAGGCGAAACAAACACTTGGCTCATGTCTGACGAGGCGGCTTGTGTGCTTCTAGGAGAGGCTAGGACCATCATGGGAACGGACTGACACGGGTTTAGGATTTTTCTTTTTTCTTTTTCGGAGTTGTAGGTCACCCGGGTGGTCTCTTGTCACTCGTCTCTGAATCCCTTCCAACCCGCTCTCGCTAACCTGGTCTGATTTCTATGGGGACCCCTGGACGGGTTGTGTCGTGGGCGAAAATGCCTGTTATTTTTAGGGGTATTTACCTTGTTTTAAATATCTGCTGCGCGTTCGTTCACTTTCTGCGGGTACGGACGCACGCACAGCAGGGAGGTGAAGGTGGGGGGGGGGGATGAGTCTACACGGAGTTAGTGTGTGCAGACACCATCACCCACATGAAGCGGTGGTGGTGGTGGTGGTGAGCAGTGAAGCACGACACCCCTTGCAGGTGAGCTGGCCTGGCCATCATCAGCTCCATCATCACAGCCACGTCGCCGACAATGTTGCTTGCACACCCTTCCCCTCCCCTCCCCCCCCCTCCTCTCACCCGCGCACAACCGCTACCTAGACAAAATCAGCAGTTTTGTGTAGTCGTGATTGAGGATGGTCTGCAGGCAGTGAAATCACGGGGGGGGTTTTATTAGCTTCTGGGCCCTACTCGGTATTTTTATCCTTAGGATACAGCGTATTAATGTACAAGTCGGAGGGCAGTTGGGGGTGGGGGGGGGGGTGGGGGAGGAAGGAACTGGTTGATGTATCGTATCGCTTGGAGGGAAGAAAGGGGGGGGGGCTGGAATTGGGGTTGAAAGTCCTTGTGAGGAATGTGGCAGAGAGCACTGGCCGCTTTTGCATCACTGGTGGTGGTGGTGGTGGGGGGGGGGATCTTGCTGCAGTACCCTAAGCCTGGATGGGTTATAACAGTGACCAGCCTGTTTAATTAATAATAAAGTATGCATTGCTAAGGATAGGCAAATAAGACTCGTATAAAACTACTTTTACTAATTTTTCCTTTATACCAATTTTGTCAATGTTAGTACTGTAAATGTGTTAAAATAATGATCAGGAATGAGAAAATGACGAGGTGGCTAATGAGTTGTGACTCGACAGGTGGGAGGTCGGCGTGCCCCGAGAGAGGTGGCCCTGCTGTTGAGGGTGACCCACGTACCCAATGTAGTGAAGCTCCTGGACTGGATAGAGCGTGACGACTCCTTTCTACTGGTGTTTGAGCGACCGGAGCCTTGCAAGGACCTCTTCGATTACATCACAGAGCGCAAGGTTGTGTCGGAGATCGAGGCGCGCTCCCTATTCAAGCAGGTGAGCCACACTATCTTTTGCCGGGTGTTTTTGTCCTGGCCATATTAATTTTTGGACTATATTAAAAAAAATTGTGTTGCACTTTTATGTAAATCTTTATTGATGGGAGCAGTGAATGACAAGTGTAGTAACCGTACTGCTTTTTTCTCCTGCAGGTGGTGGATATTGTACGTGATTGCCACGCTGCGGGCGTCATCCATCGCGACATAAAGGACGAGAACCTGCTCGTGACCTACGATTCCAAGGGCCGGCCTGTGCTGAAGCTCATAGACTTCGGCTCCGGCGCTCTTCTGTCTGATAAGAGCTACACCGACTTCGATGGGACGCGGGTGTATTCTCCACCCGAGTGGATCAGGCATAACCAGTATGAAGGAGTGCCAGCCACAGTCTGGTCGCTTGGTATCCTCCTCTATGATCTTGTCTGCGGCGACATTCCCTTCGAGCACGACGAGCAGATTGTGGCGGCGCGGGTACAGTTTCGGACGACAGTTGGCGAGGACTGCCAACACCTTGTGCGATGGTGTTTGCGGGTGCGGCCCACTGAACGGCCCTCCCTCGACAGTATCCTGCAGCATCCATGGCTTGTCAATCCTCAGGCCACTAGGATTCGTCATCCCGACCAATCTTCTCTCGACAAGTGTTCCACCTCGTCTCAAGAGTCGCTTTGATGGCGGCCCCCTCTAGCGGTGCTGTAACTTGCACCCAGCCTCGCCTTTAGCACGGCTCTCACGCCATCTCCTTTCCCAGCGATAGGATGCCGCCCACATTGTGGCCTCGCACACCTGATCTGCGGGCAGCATCCTTCACCTGGGCATGTGGGTATTGCCACATATCATCCCTCATACCAAAGCTGGGGCTTAAGAAGCCCACCTCTCACTGTGGGGATGTAAATTGTGGTGGTGCCTGTGTACAGTTCCCCCCTTGCTGGCACCCTGGCGGTGCGTTGTCCCTGGCCGGGGGTACTGAGGATCTCCGGCCGTATTTATGGTGCAGCCCAGCCCGAATCGGCCCACCCTGGGGTCGCACAACTATTTATTGCCTGCAACCTCGCCCGGGGGCTTCGTGCCCCTGAACCACCTACCGCTGCGCCCCCCTCCCCCCCTATCCCGCTCCTCCTCGACGCTGCTGCTGCTGCTGGTGACGCCGTGGGGTGGGTTGTGCAGCGGTGGAGCAGCAGTCAAGTTGTGGGTGTGGTCCCTGCCGCCCCACACGCCCAACACTCTCACTCGCAATGCCAAACAATGCAGTCTCGGCTATCTTCTGAATGAGTTTTCAGGCTTGTAAACCAAAGGTTATGTTACGAGTCTAGACTTGTAAAAATGTAAAGGACTTAATTTATTTTGGTGCTTGACTATATGCGCGTGTAAAAAGTGTACATATTGATCTCCCCTTGTACAGAACTGATCATAAGCCATTGCTCAAGTGTGTAAGTTCTGTATGATATCAAAAGTCATAAGTCTGACAAAAGTAAATGTTTGTAGTACTATTTGCTTGGACCTGTGAACCCTTCGTCGGCTCCCCCCCCCCCCCTCACAACAAACAGCATATTCCAAAGATGTTGCTAAATTGATGCTCGGTTGTGGAGAAGCTCCTTGTGCCTAGTTCCCGTCTTCAACGGGGAAGTTATAAATTAGCCTTTAATAGGCTAATAACTTGTTTGAGAATTATTATTTAAATCATTTTAATTGTGCCATCAGAACTGACTTATTATTATTTATTTTTTTTATAAAGTCTTGTATAAGTATTTGATGATTAATTTTGTTTGAAACTTCCGTCTTGAAGACCAGACTGTGGCATCTTGGGGAAAGGTATACGCCGATTTTGTACATTTTACTTCCATATTTTGGTTGCTAATTATTTTCAGATTCAAACTATAAAAGAATTGTTATATCTAGAGGACATTTATTGATTTTTTTTGTTAATTATAGAATTGGATATAAGATGTGGCCATATGCATGTTTTCTTCAGTTATCTTGTTTAAACATTCTATAGTTTACCTTTCAACAAATTTTAGATTTTAATGAACCAAAATTAAATTAAATTAGAATTTTCTCTCGATACCGAACCAGCTTGGGAGAAAGGGGACAGATGGAGGAAAAATAGTCTATGCAGTTTCCCCCCTCCCCGAGTAGGGCTTCTGTACATCTGTTCTCTCTTAAGCTGCTCCTTAGGTTGGCACCCTCCAAACACACACCGAAACTACGACGTTGGTACAACGTTCGAACAAGTTTTAACACCACCTATCCAGTTATAACAACCAATATAGCAAGTTGTAACAACGTTCTAATACGTCATAAACACGTTAAGCCAAGATGTAACAACTTTATTACAAGTTGTAACAAGCGGAAAATAGAGACAGTTTCGGTTTGTGTTTCCAGGGCATGCACTACAGTATGTCTTGGAGTCGTATTTGCTACACACAACATCCCTAATAATTGTGTTGCTGTAGTTGGGACAAATGGAAATATTTTTGTTGTACACTAATAGAGAAAATTCAGCTCTGGCGAATTGGTAGTTTTTGTAATGCCGTCTCCAACTTTTTGAAAAGCATTATTATTTTCAGCAAATTCTTTAGTCCAATTTTGGTGTCCTACGATGTATTTGGATTTTTCTGGGCGGTCTTAGAGGCCCAGGCATTGAATTAGATGTTTATTTAAGTCAAGTTTTGTATGCAAAGTCCTATGTCCTCGTGTCACCAGGTTTGTTGTGGCCAGTCTTGGAACGCAGTTGTACACCTGCTGTGTCCTTATCCATCCTCCGTTTTAGAGGGGCCTGTATGAAGCTATTTGCTTCTGCTCTTAATTAAATTTGTATTAAAAAGTGCGTGTATATGCATATATATAATATATGTAATATGTGCAGGTTAGATTAGGTTACTTCAATATTTTGTTCTAAATTGCTGACTAAAGATGTCCAGCTGCGTGTCCAAGATTTTACCTCTTTTATGTTGCGTATATTTCACACACACATACACATGCTGTTGGCTTGGGGAAGAAAGGGGGACATCTTAAAGGTTGATAATTTAAGGACTTGAGACTTTCTATCCAGTCTGACCGCGAAGTCTGCTCTTTCTTCCAAGAGTCCAGCAGAGCAGAATTGTCTTAAATATGTGGAGGTAGAGGTGAAGTATTAAGGGCTTTTGCAATAAGAATTTTATTGTTTTGTGTCAACTTGGTACAGCTTTGGAGACGTGGCAAATGTTATTTCAATTGCCAAAAAATAACAACTCGTTGAAATATGCATGTGCTGTGTCCTTGAAGAAAAAGACAAAATATATGTTGTACATTGTATAAAAAAAAAACAAAAAAAACCCATTGATCTGCATTTCATGCAAGATTAAATCTCATACATTCTGTTTTTTAACTTTGTTAAAAAAAAAGTAACCTTTATTTATATTTTTTTTATATATAAAACAGACCGTAGGTAAGTTTACTCTGGCGGTGACATTGTGAATAAATATTGTATCCATGTGAGTTCTGTGACTTGAGTTCCGTCACAAACCCTGCCTTCTGAAGCAATTTCCCAGGCCCTTAAGTACCAGTTCACCGTTTAATTACTAAAAACCTGAATAGTGGTTAAAGGGGGGGGGGATATAGAGTAAGTAAAGATAATATTCTTTTTCTTTTAATTAGGAACTTGCAAGAAACCATTGATGTTTTAAGAATTTTTTCTAAAGAGGGGTTGTAATTATATAATAATATTGTAAACAATTATAACAATTGAACACTTGTTATAATTGGATTGTTTAATGTGTTAGTGGTGAAGGCGCGGGTCGCAACAGGGTACTGAGGCCAGGTGGAGAGCTACAGGTGGCAGGGAGTGAGAGGAAGAGAGGCATTAGGCGACATAACTTTGTGTTTGGCAAGAAACCATAGAGAAGTATTTTTGTAAGTAAATAAAGTGAAAGAATTGACCTATTTGGTATTTTTTGATCCTACGATGTTGTTGATAATTTCTAAGAGAATATTGTTGAAATTTCATTCCTCGTCAAGATCTTTATGATCCAAAAATTAAATTTTAAACTTTGTCAAATGATCTGGTGTTAAGAGAGGAGACACAAGCTCATATAATGAACCTGAAGCCTTGATGTTTTCTAGGGGAACTAAAGTTCCAAAGCTTTGGAACTATCCTGAAATTTGGTATTGGAAAGTGAAACTTATATAAATATTTTATATTTCAAAGGACATTAGTGATTTATGCAAGAACACGTAGTTATATCATGACATATACTTGGGCATTGCATATAAAAAACTACAACAGCCAGTATGACGTGGAAAATAATTACACAAAATAATAAATTATTAAAATTTTTATTGACAATGAATTACAATTTTGCCTAATCTGAGGATTTCAATTGTCTTATTAAAGTGAGGATAATGCTGGTATTCACTCGGGCAAGACAGAGGGTCATACACAAGACAATAGGTCTAAACTAGCACACATATCATGGTTCTTGTTTGTATGTATATGTAGAAGCAATATTCTATTGTGCACTGCCACATAAGGACAGGGATGGGTTCATAAGTGATGCAGCTTAGAAGTAATATAAATAACATTGTTCTTCATTCCTTAAAATGCACAGGCAAATTTTGCATAAATCGTCAGTATGTCGTCCAGAACACCTGAGTCAATGAAATAGTTACACAGTTGGTGGTACAATAGGCCAGGAGGTCTAAAATCTTTTACGGTTTCACATTCAACAATATAGTGTTCTAGTGAATGCATTAAAGGTTTATCACAGAGTTTACAATCTGAGTATTCTGGTAGTGGGTGGGCCTCACTAACCTGCCAGATGTGTCTATAGCCAAGGCGAATTCGCGCAATGACATCACATTGCCTGGTCCAGTTAATGTGCTGACCATACAAATACCTATTATTACACAAGTTGTCATAGCTCTTAATACTGCAGCTTTCAGGTCTCTGGGCATTTCTTAGTTCTTCTAAATCTTAATTAAAGAAATTAATTTGTATATTTCTAATAACTGCATTAGATAGTCCAAAGTCATAATCAGTGTTTTCTTTCCTGCAAGCCTCATTGGCCAATCGATCTACAAAAGTCATGTTTCCCAACTCCAACATGGGATGGGATCCACACAAATTTTATACAATAGTTATTATCATTGACAAAAATTACATTACATTTAATATTACAAGCTACTTCAGACATACATTGTGATGGGTGATTTAAGGACTGCAGAGCACTTTCAGAGTCGCAGAATATCACTACACCACCATTGAGCTTAAGGTACTCAGTGGCTAGATAAATACCCAATAGCTCAGTAACAAAAGGCCATTTTCTCGTCGCTCGAGTGTCTGAATGAAGCCTTAAGACAAATTAGCAAGTAGCATAAGCTTCGGAGACGAAGGGTAATAGAATATAAATTACATACAAATTGGAAAAGAACACACACATAAACATAACACGAATTTATAGATTTAATGTAGCCTATTTTTTGTTTAACAATTAATTACATAATAAAGCGGGATGAGGCAATTCGTGCTCCTGTCGCCTCGTTAAATACGTGCTCAGGTATTTCCACATTTCAAACAACTGAAATACTTTATTATTATATTAAACGTAAACATATATATCATAAAAAATACGATAATTAAATAGAAATACACAAGATGGGCTTGGGTGAATTTGAGAAGTTTTTCGAAATGTTCGCCATTTTGAGAAGTCATGAGTCCGTCTCATTATCTTGCATTCTTCTGCTGCTGTTTCATAGTCTTCCCGGTCACCTTCTTGTGATGATTACTTACTTGCATTCTTCTGATGCCTCACTTCTACTCTCAAGCTCGAATTGTTGACCTCTCTGATCTGTATCTTTATCGTGCTCTAATCTAAGGTTTTTCCATTCTAACCTATTTCATCACCTGTAGCTGTTTTTTAGACTCAATCTCTACCCTCTCCACGTAGGGAGAGGATAGAGATCACGTCTCTTTACTCCAAAAAAAAGAGGCTTGTCACCTCTTCTCTCGTCCTTAGCGAGTAGAGGTGACAAGTCCTGACCCACTATCCAGGACGTACCTTGCCTCTGACATTGCATTAATCAGTTGGTGGCGGTTTGCAACACTTCCGACCCCCTGTTGTTAATATAGCCCCAATCTCCACAAAAACCTGGATTCTATTCCCGGGAGGGGGCAGAGATGATTGGGCAAGTTTCCATTCATCTGATGCTCCTATTCACCTAGCAGAAAATAGGTACCCAGTAGCTAGGAAGGTCATTAGTTTACTTTCATCAGTCTAAGTACAAGCTTCCTGACCAGACAACAGGAATTATTGACATTATTTTTAATGTCAAAATTACCTCTTTTTTGGGGTGTGTTACGAAATTATCTGACTGTTCACTGTGTCATCGCAATTGTCCCTGCGAACAAACGTATAATATGGCAACAGTGGGATTAATTTAAATAATTTTGATCCTTAATAACAAGGAGCCTATTAAACTACGGCGTGGCATAGGCTGTTATCATGCGGGGTCATCATCCCTCTGGAGCACACAACTCTCCCACCACATGGGTCATTATACCCCGCCCCAACACGCCCATACCACCCACGCCCACACCACCCACGCCCCAACACACCCACGCCCACACCACCCACGCCCCAACACACCCACGCCCTGGGCTACACCTCTAAAATACACCTGTGGAAACAGACGGAAATGGGAACTTACCTGAAAATTTGTGGCTGTCTGTCCCTTGAATACCTGTAATCTTACCTGTATAATGGCATGAAAGCGAATGTATTAATTTACTTCAGTAAAAAGCTTTTATACATTTACACACACACTGCATTTTTTTGGGCTGTCGGAAAGCCTTTGACACAGTACCCAATAAAAGGCTGATGCATAAGCTGGAGAGACAGGCAGGAGTGACTGGTAAGGCGCTCCAGTGGATAAGGGAGTACCTAAGCAATAGGAAGCAGAGAGTTACAGTGAGGTGTGAGACCTCAGATTTGCGTGAAGTCACCAGTGGAGTCCCACAGGGCTCTGTACTCGGACCTATCCTGTTTCTGATATACGTAAATGATCTCCCAGAGGGTATAGACTCATTCCTCTCAATGTTTGTTGACGACGCCAAAATTATGAGAAGGATTAAGACAGGAGGACAGCTTGAGGCTTCAAGAAGACCTGGACAAGCTGCAGGAATGATCAAACAAATAGTTGTTAGAGTTTAACCCAAGCAAATGCAATGCAATGAAGATAGGTGTAGGGAGCAGGAGACCAGATACAAGGTATCATTTGGGAGATAAAATACTTCAAGAGAGAGAGAGAAATACCTGGGGGTTGATATCATGCCAGACCTGTCCCCTGAAGCTCATGTCAAGGGGATAACATCAGCGGCATATAACAGGTTGGCTAACTTGAGAACGGTCTCTGCGATGATTCTTGTGTAAGGAATCTTTCAGAACTTTGTCTACTACATATGTCAGACCAATCCTAAAGTATGCGGCTCCAGCATTGAGTCCATATCTAGTCAAGCATAAGACTAAACTAGAAAAGGTTCAAAGGTTTGCCACCAGACTAGTACCCGAACTGAGGGGTATGAGCTACGAGGAGAAACTACGGGAATTGAACCTCAAGTCACTGGGAGACAGAAGAGTTAGAGGGGACATGATCACCCCACACAAGATTCTCAGAGGAATTGATAAGGTGGATAAAGACAGATTATTTAACACAAGGGGCACACGCCCTAGGGGACACGGGTTGAAATTGAGTGCCCAAATGAGTCATAGAGACGTTAGAAAATTTTTTTTCAGTGTCAGAGTAGTAGACAAATGGAATGCATTAAGCAGTGATGTGGTGGAGGCTGACTCCATACACAGCTTCAAGTGTAGATATGATAGAGCCCAATAGGCTCAGGAACCTGTACATTAGTTGATTGACAGTTGAGAGGCGGGACCAAAGAGCCAGAGCTCAACCCCCCCGCAAGTGCAATTAGGTAAGTACACACACACACACAAATTGTGTGTGTGTGTGTGTGTGTGTGTGCCTCTAAAATTAGGGGCCTCGTAGCCTGGTGGATAGCGCGCAGGACTCGTAATTCTGTGGCGCGGGTTCGATTCCCGCACGAGGCAGAAACAAATGGGCAAAGTTTCTTTCACCCTAAGTGTCCCTGTTACCTAGCAGTAAATAGGTACCTAGGAGTTAGTCAGCTGTCACGGGCTGCTTCCTGGTGTGTGTGTGTGTGGTGTGGAAAAAAAAAAAAAAAAAAAAAAAAAAGTAGTTAGTAAACAGTTGATTGACAGTTGAGAGGCGGGCCGAAAGAGCAAAGCTCAACCCCCGCAAAAACACAACTAGTAAACACACACACACACACACAACACAACATACACACACACACACACACACACACACACACACACACACACACACACAACACAACATACAATGATCACATTTTTTAACCATTTTTGAACCACACCAAAATAAAGAAGAATCCGAGGCGAAGGTGGAGGATCTAAGTGGTGGTGTTTATTGTCTTGAAGAATGAGGAATCGGAGGGGGGGTGGGGAAGGGTTCCTTGGTACCAGCGATTGAACCAACATTTCTTACGATAGACTCATACAGAAGCTCACACGATAGCCTCATACAGAAGCTCACACGATAGCCTCATACAGAAGCTTACGATAGCCTCATACGAATAAGCGGCTAACGCTTGTAGATCCATGCTGGAGAGAGAGATAGATAGATAGACAGGTCCTAACATAGTCCAGAACTAAAGTAGACTATAATCTTTATATAGTTTTGTTTAGTAAACTTTATACAGACTCACCGGGAAGCGGGGTACACCTCTGTGTAGTATACCTCTTGTGTCATTATTACACATCCTAGGCTCCAGAACTCACTGTCCGCTGAACTCGCTAGAACATCTCAGATCAGAACAAGCTCACGTAACTTTGATTTAACGTTGTAGACGTTGATTCAACGTAGAATTAACGTAGTTTGTCCAGCATGTGCCTACTGGGTATAAGTAGGTATGAGTATACTCATGCATATTGAATTCTTCATATTTGAATTCTTCATATCAAAGACTTCTACAAATTAGAGGTATTGTCAGGCAACATCACCGTGATAAGGTAACTGAGGAAAGGAGGATAGAAGCACAAATCAGTGAATCTGTACGATGGTACAATGTGGTTACTGCTGGCAATCCCCAATCATTATGGACGAAGAGAAGGTGGTCGCGGGAGAGAATTAGTAATAGCGAGAATCCGTCTTGGATACGAGGGCCAAGTCCCAATCCATGGAGATTCGGAATGGAAACAACAGTTCCATGTGAGTTCAAGAGTGTGGAAACAACAGTTTGAGGCTCACAAATGATGACGTTCGAACATTATCGAACAGTGCTTCGCTGACGACCTCTGTTCGAATTGGAACTCTGTAAACCCAGCCCGTCCTCCAAACAAAGATCCGAAAGTGATTCCATCCACCCACCAAACCCCCTGTTTATGAATGAAATGCGGTTTACACACGCAACGCGTCCTCGACTCAAGTCCATTACATTCAGCGGTCGACCCCACAGACGCATTAATATATTTTAACATGCTGTTCATTCAAAACGGGAATTTTCTCAAGTATAAATTAATATTATAATATATTAGCATATTGTGCATATATAGGCATAGGTTAGGTTAGGTTAGGTGTTTAGGTTCTGTTGGCGATTATTTGTATTTGTAGTACGTGGGTGAAGCATTTATAGCATTGTGATTCGAACAAAATTCGTCAGTGAAGCACTTGTTCCGGATATGTTCGAACGTCAGCAGTTGTGAGTCGTGTGTAAATCGCTTTTCATTCATAAACAGGGGGTTTGGCGGGTGCATGGAATCACTTTTGGATCTTTGTTTGGAGGACGGGCTGCTGTTGGCGATTATTTGTATTTGTAGTACGTGGGTGAAGCATTTACAGTGTTGTGATTCGAACAAAATTCGCCAGTGAAGCACTTGATCCGGAAGTGTTCGAACGTCATCAGTTGTGAGTCGTGCGTAAACCGTCTTTCATTCATAAACAGGCGGGTTTGGCGGGTGCATAGAATGGATCTTGGGTTTTCGTTTAGAGGACGGGCTGCCAAATTATTAAGATGGTGGTGCAGCTCGGGAGAGAGGAGAGTTTCCCGCTCGAGGAGACCCCCAGTGCATGCTGGGTACAGCGTTAGGTTAGGCGTAATTGGTCAGCGGCGGAGGCTTGGCCAAATTGACCAATGGCGAAGTGCCCCTGGCGTGACGTAGCATGACGTCAGGCGCCCTGCAAGGAAGGCGGGAGATCTGAATGACTGACTACTTAGGGTCAGGCTGAGCGGAAGTGTTTCCCAGTTCTGGAGAGGATTAGCCCTCCAGAGTGTGCACGGGAATGGGTGTCAGCCTGGATAGGCCAGGCGACATCGGCTTCAACCTAACATCTATTGAAAAACATTTTGTAGAGTGTTTGGCGTGTATGGAGTGAGTGTAACGGTCAGCGCTGAGGAGTAATTCACGTTGATACAGACGCCGTGATCGGCGTGATCCACAGTGGACAGCATCGGTCTATAGGGTATTTAAAATTGCCCTCCCATTTCCCCCTTGTGTTATTGTTGTTGTTTTAGATTCAGCTACTCTGAGCAAAATTTCCATATAACACGGGCTATAGTGAGCCCGTAATTGAGTTCGGTTATTCTCGATAACCTCGTTACTGTGATATTTGGGTCAAAATTTTTAATGGAAAGTTTCCTTCTTTTCGCAACGGTTTTAGTCTTTTGTTTTAATAACATGATCTCGGTGGTGGATATAGATGCACAATGGTCACTAGTGTGTCCCATTACTCAACTGCTTTTTTAACCATTGAAGTCGCTGTGGATTTTGCAATTAATGCAGCTGCACTTGTTGGTTGAATGTTGGAACGCATAGCAGTGAAAATAAACAACAATAAAACCAAACCAATGGCCGTTAAAATGAGAACTCAAGATATCAGACTCTTAATACAGCGACAAGAAATCGAGTGGGTTACCTCTTTTCAATACCTTTAGTCTTAATAGACAGCCTATTGAAATTCACTCAAGAATATCTTCGGCAACGTTGCTAAAGCCAGAAACACAGCTTTGTGCTCCCTGACAAGTCTTAGAAATGGTGCAACTCGCGTTGTTGTTTTAGATTTATCTACTCAGAACGAAATGTCTATAACTCTTGTATTAGGAAAGGATATATATAAATTCAGGCGGACTCGAAACTGGATGAGGAGTGACACCGGCCATAGTGACATTATTATTAATTCTCTCATGCTAATGATTGTTTTCATATAATTGATTACCAGGAGATTTAAGAGGCTCCAAGTTATTCGAGTGGTGCTATATTTCAAGTTCAAGTTCAAGTATGTTTATTGAGGTAAGAAAGAAATACATCTCAAAAGGATAGAGTAGCTTAGGCTATTTCTACCCCCTAAAAGGTGCTATATTTATATATTCGTATCATCAAATAAGGTTATTGAAAGGATAGCCTCATAACTCTTCTGAGAACTCTCGACTGTTGCCATAATAACGCGATTAATTTATCGAGTGTTGCCGCCTGATAGAATTTAGAGGACGAGATATTTTTTACAGATCATTTCGGTGTAGCCTAATTTAAGTCAACGAATACAGTGTTTTACTAGAGTGTTTACTTCCTCCTCTTTATTTCTTTGACATGTTGTTGTGGGGTTTACTGAGCACCACGATGAGTTTACTTTACGTTGAGGATTAAACTTCACTTACTGCTTGGTCTAGGAACCATTGTGGTGGGCCAGATTAATAACCTAGACTACAGCGGTTGATAAGCCTCAAGGCCAACAACAACAACAACAATACATTATGGTTATAAGTGTGGAATAAGTTTTCACGAGTTTACCTGAGGAAGACCATGTCTCTAGTGGCCTCGACGACACAGGAAGCTGGAGGCTTGTCAAATGTCCCCCTCATATTTTGTTTCAAAGTGAGAAAGCTGGTTAAGAAACTATTATATCTGCATTTGGCTGAAAGTAACCTGGAAACTGGTCTTTACTGCTGATTTAAAATTAGATACTCGTTGATTATGTCAGTCGTTCGGTGCTCCTCGTTTTGTGGATGAATGTTTAAGACGTCTTGTAAGATTTGCGGTTGCCAGTATGTCGTAAGTCATGCTGGGGTCAACCACGTGACCCCAATCTGACCTCGCTACACTAGGAGCCGCATGCAGCATCCTCATCCTTCAAGACAGAGTTCAGAGCCTCTCGATCTTCAAACATTATCTCGGCTGCTTGCGTGCGTAGATCAAAATATGATCATTATATATTTTGTGTTACATTTTTGGCGTTTGAGGATTGAAATGTATAAAGGGTTTTCACTTAGCTTTTTGCTAAGTGACTCTGATGCCATTACAGGTAAGAGGATACAACTCCCCGAGGGACAAACAGCCACAAATTTTCAGGTAAGTTTCCATTTCCGTCTGTTTCCACAGGTGTATTTTGGGGCGTGGGCGGTGTGGGCGTGTTGGGGCGGGGTATAATGACCCATGTTGTGGGAGAGTTGTGTGCACCAGAGGGATGATGACCCCGTATGATAACAGCCTCTGCCACTCCGTAGTTTAATAGGCTCCTTGTTATTAAGGATCAAAATTATTTAAATTAATCCCATTGTTGCTATATAATGTTGTCCGGTAATTGATCATAATGAAATTATGTCAGTTAAGTGCTATTATGATGAGAATAGGAGAAAGAGGACAACAACCTAATCAGACTTTCCCTAGACCTAGAAAAGTATAAATTAGGTCTGGGATTGTTTATTTGAACCTAGGAAAAATCAGGCTTGAATTTGTGTTTTTTTTTAACCCACTTTAGTAAGCCAACACTATTTTTTTAGGCAGTAGGGGAGTACAACAGTTAACATTTATAATAATAATAATTTATTTAGGAAAAGTACATACATAGTGGCAGAGTTACAGTACAAACATTGTGATTGATTTAAAGATAGAGGTAGTACATACAATACCTAAAGCCACTAGTACGCATAGCGTTTCGGGCAAGTATTATTTTGCTATAATAAGATACATTACACATATATACATTATGCAGTACATATATATTTATATATATTAGTATATTTTGGTAGCAGTCTCTTGTAAACATATGTTGTTGACTATGACCGAAAGGGTCAGATTAATGGTTCTAACACGAATCTTCTCAATATTTCTTATGTTTTTCTTCACTGTCGAGGGTAATTGAAAAATTAACTCTCCAAAGTTCATTTTCACATTTTTATTTATGGTCTGACGCCTAGCAGAGTTTCGCAAGAGACTTCTCACATTTTCTAAGACAAATTTTATGTACTCCTTTTCATGTTTATATTTGTTTTTGGGTGAGGTGATACAACACAAACCAATGGGTAAATCAGTGGGTAAAGATAATTTTACACGAAATCAATGGATACATTGCGTATTTTCTCTTATTGCTTCTGTGTTGGTTCGAGGTCTTGAAGTGGGTAGAATGTAATTATGTGTTAATTGGCTGTTGATTGCTGGTGTTGACTTTTTGATGTGTAGTGCCTCGCTGATGTCGAGTCTCCTGCCATCGCTGTATCTATCAATAATTTCTGTGTTGCTTGTTAAGATTTCTCTGGTGATGGTCTGGTTGTGAGAGGAGATAATATGTTCCTTGATGGAGCCCTGTTGTTTGTGCATTGTTAATCGCCCGGAAAGAGACGTAGCTGTCTTGCCTATATACTGAGATCTTTGGGGGCTGACGGTCCCCAAGTGGGCATGTGAAGGCATAGACGGTAAGAATAAATTTAGTGTTATTTAGTGTTATTGCACACAAAATTACTGGCAAAGTAGGAAGATGAATAACAAAGTAGTGAATGATTAATTTAGCAGTAGGAACACCGAGAGACAATTCTTTCACTTTTAAGGGTTGATAAATGTTAATCTTCTTGTTTGAGGAGCTGTTCACTTGAGACAGTTAAGCAAGTCCCAGCTGTGTCTGGGTACAAGTGACAGGATGAACAACCCAGCGGGTTTTCTTCCTATTGGGGAGTGTTGTACATGCTGCTATGGCGGTGTGTCCACTCACAAGATGAGTGGCGCTGCCCAATACTGTCACTATGGCGGTGTGTCCACTCACAAGATGAGTGGCGCTGCCCAATAAACTCGCCCCTCGGGGCAAAATTTAATTCTTTCAACATGAAGGACTCGAGGGCGTTGTCAACACTGTTCTCTCTAAACATAACAGACATAACTAGCCGGTCTCTAGCGGCGTTCATAAGAGAACTTGATGAACACCTTTGAAGGATAATTGATCAACCAAGTTTTGACTCTTGCATCAGCTTGCGAGCAGCGGTGTCGAACACTCTGGTTTACCAGCCCCCCCTCCCCTCCCCCCAACCAGGAGCCCTGGTCAGAGACCGGGCCGAAGGGACATTGATCACTGAAACCAACAATAAGTCCTTGTCTAGTGTCCTTGTTTGCTGTGTTTGCTTACTGTCGTTGCTCTCCCTCCCCCCCACCCTCAGGCTTAGTTGCAAATCAACAGCTGCAAAGAACAGAAAGAAAGTAGTTTGTTGACCAGACCACACACTAGAAGGTGAAGGGACGACGACGTTTCGGTCCGTCCTGGACCATTCTCAAGTCGACTGTGTAGCTTTGTACATAACTCATGCATACATAACATACATACATGCATACATAACGTACATAACTACTACTCATGCATACATAACGTACATAACTACTACTCATGCATACATAACGTACATAACTACTACTCATGCATACATAACGTACATAACTACTTTACAAAGTAGTTTGTACATAACTCATGCATACATAACGTACATAACTACTTTACAAAGTAGTTTGTACATAACTCATGCATACATAACACACATACATGCATACATAACGTACATAACTACTTTACAAAGTAGTTTGTACATAACTCATGCATACATAACGTACATAACTACTTTACAAAGTAGTTTGTACATAACTCATGCATACATAACACACATACATGCATACATAACGTACATAACTACTACCCATGCATACATAACGTACATAACTACTACTCATGCATACATAACGTACATAACTACTTTACAAAGTAGTTTGTACATAACTCATCAACATTAGTGCAACATTTCTGCACGCAAATGGTTGCAAGGGGCACAAAAAACAAATAAATTTTAAGTTGAGTAAATCTAGTAACGCGTGATATATTCTGAGTCTAACACAGTATTAACGACTCTGTAAAGTAACTATTTCTGAAGGTTGTTGTTGTTGTTGTTTAAGATTCAGCTACTGGGAACAAGTTCCAAGTAGCACGGGCTATGGTGAGCCCGTAACTTACCTGGCACAGGAGCGGGGCAAGTAGCACGGGCTATGGTGAGCCCGTAACTTACCTGGCACAGGAGCGGGACAAGTAGCACGGGCTATGGTGAGCCCGTAGTGGACTTACCTGGCACAGGAGCGGGGCAAGTAGCACGGGCTATGGTGAGCCCGTAACTTACCTGGCACAGGAGCGGGGCAAGTAGCACGGGCTATGGTGAGCCCGTAACTTACCTGGCACAGGAGCGGGGCAAGTAGCACGGGCTATGGTGAGCCAGTAACTTACCTGGCACAGGAGTGGGGCAAGTAGCACGGGCTATGGTGAGCCCGTAACTTACCTGGCACAGGAGCGGGGCAAGTAGCACGGGCTATGGTGAGCCAGTAACTTACCTGGCACAGGAGCGGGGCAAGTAGCACGGGCTATGGTGAGTCCGTAGTGTACTTACCTGGCACAGGAGCGGGGCAAGTAGCACGGGCTATGGTGAGCCCGTAACTTACCTGGCACAGGAGTGGGGCAAGTAGCACGGGCTATGGTGAGCCAGTAACTTACCTGGCACAGGAGCGGGGCAAGTAGCACGGGCTATGGTGAGTCCGTAGTGTACTTACCTGGCACAGGAGCGGGGCAAGTAGCACGGGCTATGGCGAGCCCGTAACTTACCTGGCACAGGAGCGGGGCAAGTAGCACGGGCTATGGTGAGCCCGTAACTTACCTGGCACAGGAGTGGGGCAAGTAGCACGGGCTATGGTGAGCCCGTAACTTACCTGGCACAGGAGTGGGGCAAGTAGCACGGGCTATGGTGAGCCCGTAACTTACCTGGCACAGGAGTGGGGCAAGTAGCACGGGCTATGGTGAGCCAGTAACTTACCTGGCACAGGAGCGGGGCAAGTAGCACGGGCTATGGTGAGTCCGTAGTGTACTTACCTGGCACAGGAGCGGGGCAAGTAGCACGGGCTATGGTGAGCCCGTAGTGGACTTACCTGGCACAGGAGCGGGGCAAGTAGCACGGGCTATGGTGAGCCCGTAGTGGACTTACCTGGCACAGGAACGGTGCTCCTTCTGAAGATAAATAACCAGGGGGGGGGGGGGATACAGTGCCAATTTTATAAGTGCCGGAGCTCCGGTGGGTTATCTTCTTGAGGTTATCTTGAGATGATTTCGGGGCTTTTTAGTGTCCCCGCGGCCCTGTCCTCCACCAGGTCTCCACCCCCAGGAAGCAGCCCGTGACAGTTGACTAACTCCCAGGTACCTATTTTACTGCTAGGTAACAGGGGCATAGGGTGAAAGAAACTTTGCCCATTGTTTCTCGCCGGCGCCTGGGATCGAACCCAGGACCACAGGATCACAAGTCCAGCGTGCTGTCCGCTCGGCCGACCGGCTCCCAGGACCACAGGATCACAAGTACAGCGTGCTGTCCGCTCGGCCGACCGGCTCCCAGGACCACAGGATCACAAGTACAGCGTGCTGTCCGCTCGGCCGACCGGCTCCCAGGACCACAGGATCACAAGTACAGCGTGCTGTCCGCTCGGCCGACCGGCTCCCAGGACCACAGGATCACAAGTGCAGCGTGCTGTCCGCTCGGCCGACCGGCTCCCAGGACCACAGGATCACAAGTACAGCGTGCTGTCCGCTCGGCCGACCGGCTCCCAGGACCACAGGATCACAAGTACAGCGTGCTGTCCGCTCGGCCGACCGGCTCCCAGGACCACAGGATCACAAGTACAGCGTGCTGTCCGCTCGGCCGACCGGCTCTCGTTCCGATAGAACACAGTAATATAATGACTTACAACTGACGACAAGGAAGGGTTATCAATTGCTCTTGCAAGCATCAATAAGAGTTCCTTGCATGCACCGTGTGGTTTGTGCACTCAATAACTCGCGCTTTTTATAGCGCCGCTTGCAAGCAAATGCTTTTACGGCAGATTCCTCTTTTGCATGTGCAAGGCCAGCATCTGAAGTGGCTGGTAGTCGTGTCGCATTGTCGCGCTTGTGTCACGCAGACAACGGTGTTTGTTTTGCGTCACGCAGGCAGCGGTGTTTTGCGTCACGCAGGCAGCGGTGTTTTGCGTCACGCAGGCAGCGGTGTTTTGCGTCACGCAGGCAGCGGTGTTTTGTGTCACGCAGGCAGCGGTGTTTTGTGTCACGCAGGCAGCGGTGTTCTGCGTCACGCAGGCAGCGGTGTTGTTCTGCGTCACGCAGGCAGCGGTGTTCTGCGTCACGCAGGCAGCGGTGTTTTGCGTCACGCAGGCAGCGGTGTTCTGCGTCACGCAGGCAGCGGTGTTGTTCTGCGTCACGCAGGCAGCGGTGTTGTTCTGCGTCACGCAGGCAGCGGTGTTGTTCTGTGTCACGCAGGCAGCGGTGTTCTGCGTCACGCAGGCAGCGGTGTTTTGCGTCACGCAGGCAGCGGTGTTCTGCGTCACGCAGGCAGCGGTGTTGTTCTGCGTCACGCAGGCAGCGGTGTTGTTCTGCGTCACGCAGGCAGCGGTGTTGTTCTGCGTCATGCAGGCAGCGGTGTTTTGCGTCACGCAGGCAGCGGTGTTTTGCGTCACGCAGGCAGCGGTGTTTTGTGTCACGCAGGCAGCGGTGTTTTGCGTCACGCAGGCAGCGGTGTTTTGCGTCACGCAGGCAGCGGTGTTTTGCGTCACGCAGGCAGCGGTGTTTTGTGTCACGCAGGCAGCGGTGTTTGTTTTGCGTCACGCAGGCAGCGGTGTTTGTTCTGCGTCACGCAGGCAGCGGTGTTTATTCTGCGTCACGCAGGCAGCGGTGTTGTTCTGCGTCACGCAGGCAGCGGTGTTGTTCTGCGTCATGCAGGCAGCGGTGTTTGTTTTGCGTCACGCAGGCAGCGGTGTTGTTCTGCGTCACGCAGGCAGCGGTGTTGTTCTGCGTCATGCAGGCAGCGGTGTTTGTTTTGCGTCACGCAGGCAGCGGTGTTTGTTTTGCGTCACGCAGGCAGCGGTGTTGTTCTGCGTCATGCAGGCAGCGGTGTTTGTTTTGCGTCACGCAGGCAGCGGTGTTTGTTCTGCGTCACGCAGGCAGCGGTGTTTGTTTTGCGTCACGCAGGCAGCGGTGTTTGTTCTGCGTCACGCAGGCAGCGGTGTTTGTTTTGCGTCATGCAGGCAGCGGTGTTTGTTTTGCGTCACGCAGGCAGCGGTGTTGTTCTGCGTCATGCAGGCAGCGGTGTTTGTTTTGCGTCACGCAGGCAGCGGTGTTTGTTCTGCGTCACGCAGGCAGCGGTGTTTGTTGCTTTGTGTCACGCAGGCAGCGGTGTTTGTTCTGCGTCACGCAGGCAGCGGTGTTTGTTTTGCGTCACGCAGGCAGCGGTGTTTGTTCTGCGTCACGCAGGCAGCGGTGTTGTTCTGCGTCACGCAGGCAGCGGTGTTGTTCTGCGTCACGCAGGCAGCGGTGTTGTTCTGCGTCACGCAGGCAGCGGTGTTGTTCTGCGTCACGCAGGCAGCGGTGTTGTTCTGCGTCATGCAGGCAGCGGTGTTTGTTTTGCGTCACGCAGGCAGCGGTGTTTGTTGCTTTGCGTCACGCAGGCAGCGGTGTTTGTTGCTTTGCGTCACGCAGGCAGCGGTGTTTGTTGCTTTGCGTCACGCAGGCAGCGGTGTTTGTTGCTTTGCGTCACGCAGGCAGCGGTGTTTGTTGCTTTGCGTCACGCAGGCAGCGGTGTTTGTTGCTTTGCGTCACGCAGGCAGCGGTGTTTGTTGCTTTGCGTCACGCAGGCAGCGGTGTTTGTTGCTTTGCGTCACGCAGGCAGCGGTGTTTGTTGCTTTGCGTCACGCAGGCAGCGGTGTTTGTTGCTTTGCGTCACGCAGGCAGCGGTGTTTGTTGCTTTGCGTCACGCAGGCAGCGGTGTTTGTTGCTTTGCGTCACGCAGGCAGCGGTGTTGATGTTCAACAAGTCAAGTTGTCAATATAGTCAAGACGTAGTACTACAGTGACTACATCACAGTGCCTGGTCCGGTTACTGTGCTGACCATGACCTGACCTGTCATGGCCTGACCTGACATGACCTGACCTGACCTGTCATGGCCTGACGTGGCTTGACCTGACCTGACATGACCTGACCTGACCTGACCTGACCTGACCTGACCTGACCTGGCCTGACCTGGCCTGACCTGGCCTGGCCTGGCCTGGCCTGGCCTGACCTGACCTGACCTGACCTGGCCTGGCCTGACCTGACCTGGCCTGGCCTGACCTGGCCTAACCTGACCTGACATGGCCTGACCTGACCTGACATGGCCTGACCTGACATGACCTGACCTGACCTGGCCTGACATGACATGACCTGACCTGACCTGTCATATTACAAAAGTTGTCACAATTTTTAATACTGCAGCTTTCAGGTCATTGGGGCATTTCTTAGATCTTCTGTATCTGAAGTAATCTCTTTAATTTGTATGTTTTTAATAATTACATTAGATGGTCCAAACTCATAATCAGTGTGTCCTTACCTGCAAACCTCATTGGCCAGTCGATCTACAAAGACATGATTTCCAGCCCCCAACAAGGGATTGGGGCCACACAGATCATGTACAAAAGATATTATTATCATTGACAAAAATTCCATTCAATTATAGTATTACAAGCTCCTTCAGGCATTAACTGTAATGGGTTATTTAAGGACTGCAGAACACTTAAAGAGTCACAAATCACCACTATCATTGAGTTTAAGGTACTCAGTGGCTAGATAAATACCCAACAGTTCAGTCTGTGTCGTGCTTGACCGAGAGTGCGTTCACTCTCTGCACTCTGGACATAACCATTTCACTTGCTATCTATACTACACATGCAAAATCTGCTCTGAGCATGTGCCGAGCAGAGCAGAGCAGAGGTCTGTGCATATAGTGCACAGAGCCACGAGTAACAAATAGGTTGATATAAAACTGTTTGTGTATCAACCTATCTTCTATCCCCAGGTCACTAGTAGTCAATATATTTGTTCAATTGTAAACAATTTTTTTTTAAATATAAATTTAGATTATTTTATAGTGATGGTGTAAGCACAGTTAGAGCTAAAGGAACGGTTAGGCCAGATGCTTGGGATCCTCACTTTATGCACGTCCATCCACGAGCCGACCCCCAAAGACACATTTTAACGAAACGTGTATTCAAAACATATATTATCTCATATATATAAATGACCAATTATTATACATTAGAATTTGATGTGTATTAAGGCCTGAGTTTGGTTAGGTGTTTAGGTTCCCTGGATCATTGTTGGTATCTGAGGTCCACGGGCGAAGCCTTAACTGAGTTGCGATTCGAACAGGCGTCGTCAGCTAAACACTGTTCGAAAACAGTTCGAACGTGATCGGGTTGTGACGGCCCGTCCTCTTATTTCAAAGATCCAAGCTCGTTAATCCAGCCGCCAAACCCCGTGTTCATGAATGACAAACTGGTGACGTCCGAACACTTCCCGAACAAGTGCTTCACTCACGTCCTCTGTTCGAACCACAGTTCTATAAATGCTTCAGCCATGTAATTACAATACATATAATTTATATATAATAACATTGGTTTGTTCTCGTATATAAATTAATGTTTAATACGCAGTATGTTAAAATTGATGAATGCGTCGGGGAGGACGGCCGCTGCTTTAACCATCCTAGTGTGAGGACGGGTTGTCTGGGGAGGCCGGCCGCTGCTTTAACCAGCCTAGTGTGAGGACGGGTTGTCCTGGGAGGACGGCCGCTGCTTTAACCAGCCTAGTGTGAGGACGGGTTGTCTGGGGAGGACGGCCGCTGTTTTAACCAGCCTAGTGTGAGGACGGGTTGTCGGGGGAGGACGGCTGCTGCTTTAACCAGCCTAGTGTGAGGACGGGTTGTCGGGGGAGGACGGCTGCTGCTTTAACCAGCCTAGTGTGAGGACGGGTTGTCTGGGGAGGACGGCTGCTGCTTTAACCAGCCTAGTGTGAGGACGGGTTGTCCGGGGAGGACGGCTGCTGCTTTAACCAGCCTAGTGTGAGGACGGGTTGTCGGGGGAGGCCGGCCGCTGCTTTAACCAGCCTAGTGTGAGGACGGGTTGTGTGGGGATGACGGCCGCTGCTTTAACCAGCCTAGTGTGAGGACGGGTTGTCCTGGGAGGACGGCTGCTGCTTTAACCAGCCTAGTGTGAGGAAGGGTTGTCTGGGGAGGACGGCCGCTGCTTTAACCATCCTAGTGTGAGGACGGGTTGTGTGGGGAGGACGGCCGCTGCTTTAACCAGCCTAGTGTGAGGACGGGTTGTCGGGGGAGGCCGGCCGCTGCTTTAACCATCCTAGTGTGAGGACGGGTTGTCCTGGGAGGACGGCTGCTGCTTTAACCAGCCTAGTGTGAGGACGGGTTGTGTGGGGATGACGGCCGCTGCTTTAACCAGCCTAGTGTGCGGACGGGTTGGTTTCTAGTGTTTCTTCCATAAAGAGGTTGTTTGGGTGCTGGTTTAAGCAGCGTTTGACCATTGTATATACGGGCGGGCGGCGCTCATAGCTGGCTTTGCTTTGGAGACTATGTTGAACATACGAAGCTCTTCTGTGTCTCTTTGTCATCATTCACACATGGTGCTGTTTCTCTAAGAGTTAAGGGCTATAACAATCTGGTTCCTTGGCTCTTTGTTTGTCTGCTCTCTCTCACATCTCGCTCTTTCTGAGCTCTCTCCTGCTCTTTTTCTCTTGTCTCTATCATCCCTTCTTCTTCTTCTTCTTCTCTCTACTTTCATTTCCATCCATTTCTTCATTGCCACTTTTATTCCGCTTCTCCCTCATCCTATCACCCTTCTACACACTCCTTAATGAAAATGTATATATGCTGGTTAGCATTGTAAATGTGCGGCCACGTCTGTGGTAGAAAATAATTAAAAAAACAAAAAATAAAAAACTTCATTTTCCCTTCACTTTCCACACACTCCCTTATTCTCCCATACCCCTCCACACACTCCCCTCACCCTCCACACACTCCCCTCACCTTCCACACCCTCCCCTCACCCTCAACACACTCCCCCTCACCCTCAACACACTCCCCTCACCCTCAACACACTCCCCCTCACCCTCCACACACTCCCTCTCACCCTCAACACACTCCCCTCGCCCTCCCCTCACCCTCCACACACTCCCCTCACCCTCCACACACTCCCCTCACCCTCAACACACTCCCCTCGCCCTCCCCTCACCCTCCACACACTCCCCTCACCCTCAACACACTCCCCCTCACCCTCCACACACTCCCCTCACCCTCAACACACTCCCCTCGCCCTCCCCTCACCCTCAACACACTCCCCTCACCCTTCCCTCATCTTTCACACTCAGGTTACTGACCTATTGTTAATATTGGTTTCTGGTTACTGAGTGCCGTCCTGGCTGTTGTTATTGAAATCTCCCGCCGCCGTCCTCTTGCTGTTACTTCCGACTCATTGCTCCTTAAGATGCTGGGAAGTGTGTGGTGAGTTCCTTAACCCTCTGATGCCTCCTCTTCTCTCTTCCTCACACCTCCATCTCTCTCTCTCTCTCTCTCTCTCTCTGTCTCTCTCTCTCTCTCTGTCTCTCTCTCTTTCTGTCTCTCTCTCTCTCTCTCTCTCTCTCTCTCTCTACACTCTTCTCTCTCTCTACACTCTTCTCACTCTCTCTCTCTCTCTCTCTCTCTCTCTCTCTCTCTCTCTCTCTCTCTCTCTCTCTCTCTCTCTCTCTCTCTCTCTCTCTCTCTCTCTCTCTCTCTTTCTCTCTCTCTACGCTCTTCTCACTCTATTTCATCATTATTCATGTCAGATTCGAGGTATACTTTTCTGTAGCCTTACTGTAGTAGTAGCTCTAAGTAAAGGAGTAAATCTCTTAAGTAGTAAGTCACTATGTCTAAGTAATATGAGAGGATTGCTTTTTTAATATCATTAGGATTCTTGGTGTCGCTTTATTTACAAATACCACATTTAGTGGTCTTATTGTTCAGGGGTGATGTGTTGTATGACCCCAGTCTGTAGACTTCTGCTTGGTGTCAGCCTCATCCAGTTGTGGCAGTCTGAAGAGATGATGGCTGTACTCACCTAGTTGTGTTTACAGGGGTTGAGCTCTGGCTCTTTGGTCCCGCCTCTCAACCGTCAATCAACAGGTGTACAGACTCCTGAGCCTATTGGGCTCTATCATATCTACACTTGAAACTGTGTGTGTGTGTGTGTGTGTGTGTGTGTGTGTGTGTGTGTGTGTGTGTGTGTGTGTGTGTGTGTGTGTGTGTGTGATCTTGCCTAATCACAGCCAGCAGTTTGCTAGGTTAACTGCCTCGAATGACCTTGTACGGGCCGCTCGTTGTTTTCTACGGCGATCAATACACTACTGAGAGAGCCGTTCACAGCATAGCAACAGGCGTCATGTATCCCAGACTCCCAGCAACAGGCGTCATGTATCCCAGACTCCCAGCAACAGGCGTCATGTATCTCAGACTCCCAGCAACACGTGTCATGTATCCCAGACTCCCAGCAACACGTGTCATGTATCCCAGACTCCCAGCAACAGGCGTCATGTATCCCAGACTCCCAGCAACACGTGTCATGTATCCCAGACTCCCAGCAACAGGCGTTATGTATCCCAGACTCCCAGCAACACGTGTCATGTATCCCAGACTCCCAGCAACAAGCGTCATGTATCCCAGACTCCCAGCAACACGTGTCATGTATCCCCAGACTCCCAGCAACACGTGTCATGTATCCCAGACTCCCAGCAACACGTGTCATGTATCCCAGACTCCCAGCAACACGTGTCATGTATCCCAGACTCCCAGCAACACGTGTCATGTATCCCCAGACTCCCAGCAACACGTGTCATGTATCCCAGACTCCCAGCAACAGGCGTCATGTATCCCAGACTCCCAGCAACACGTGTCATGTATCCCAGACTCCCAGCAACACGTGTCATGTATCCCAGACTCCCAGCAACACTTGTCATGTATCCCAGACTCCCAGCAACAGGTGTCATGTATCCCAGACTCCCAGCAACACGTGTCATGTATCCCAGCAACAGGCGTCATGTATCCCAGCAACAGGCGTTATGTATCCCAGCAACAGGCGTCATGTATTCCAGACTCCCAGCAACACGTGTCATGTATCCCAGCAACAGGCGTCATGTATCCCAGCAACAGGCGTTATGTATCCCAGCAACAGGCGTCATGTATCCCAGCAACAGGCGTCATGTATCCCAGCAACAGGCGTCATGTATCCCAGACTCCCAGCAACAGGTGTCATGTATCCCAGACTCCCAGCAACACGTGTCATGTATCCCAGCTACAGGCGTCATGTATCCCAGCAACAGGCGTCATGTATCCCAGCAACAGGCGTCATGTATCCCAGCAACAGGTGTCATGTATCCCACCAACAGGCGTTATGTATCCCAGCAACAGGCGTTATGTATCCCAGCAACAGGCGTCATGTATCCCAGCAACAGGCGTCATGTATCCCAGC
>NC_091162.1:18695509-18724851 GCF_040958095.1 Procambarus clarkii
GGTATACAAGGTTCTGAATGATTCCTTACACAGGTTCCTGAAGGCAGTACTGATGTTAGCCAGCCTTGCATACGCCGCAGATGTTAATCTTTTGATGTGCGTTTCAGGTGATAGATTTAGCGTGATATCAACTCCTAGATCTTTCTCTCTGTCCGTTTCATTAAGTACTTCATCTCCCATTCGGTATCCAGTGTCTGGCCTCCTGTTTCCATCGCCTAGTTTCATTACTTTGCATTTGCTTGGGTTGAACATTAGTAGTCATTTGTTGGAGCATTCCTTCAATTTGTCTGGGTTATCTTGTAGCCTCATACTATAGTACTCTGTTTTAATCCTCCTTATAGTTTTTGCATCATCAGCAGCAAACATTGAGAGAAACGAGTCTATACCCTCTGGGAGATCATTTACATATATCAGAAGCAGTATAGGTCCAAGGACTGACCCCTGCGGGACTCCACTTGTAACGTCTCGCCAATCTGAGACCTCGCCCCTCACAGTGACTCGCTGTCTTCTGTTGCTTAGGTACTCCCTTATCCAATGGAGTACCTTCCCTTTCACTCCAGCCTGCATCTCCAGTTTGTGCACTAGTCTCTTATGTGGTACTGTGTCAAAGGCTTGTGTGTGTGTGTATGTGTGTGTGCGTGCGTGCGTTTGTGTGTGTGTTCATGTCTTTGTGCCTACAGGATCGAGCTTTAACTCTTGGACCCCGCCTTTCTAGCCACTGGTTGTGTGATGCAATGACTCCATCTTACCCAATTGTGAAGTGAGTCAGTTTCTACAAATTGCTCATTTATTTAATTCCATTTTCCCACTACAAAAAAATCTAAGATCTATTGACTCATTATAGTGTCAGGCTTCCATCCAGGTCCTCTCAGTCTATTGATATTAATTTTAAATATGTCTTTTTCCACTGTCAGTATAATTTTGTGACACCCCGGTTAGGCTTCCGAGGAACACTCGGGACCCTGGTGGGTGCGGTAGCTCTCCCGGTTACAATTATTTTACGGCGTTATCTTGAGGTTATCTTGAGATGATTTCGGGGCGTTTTAGTGTCCCCGCGGCCCGGTCCTCGACCAGGCCTCCACCCCCAGGAAGCAGCCCGTGACAGCTGACTAACACCCAGGTACCTATTTTACTGCTAGGTAACAGGGGCATAGGGTGAAAGAAACTCTGCCCATTGTTTCTCGCCGGCGCCTGGGATCGAACCCAGGACCACAGGATCACAAGTCCAGCGTGCTGTCCGCTCGGCCGACCGGCTCCCTCGGCGTCTGGGAATATCCAGCACACAGGTTCGAATCGTCATCAGTGCCCCATGTGAATGTGTTCATTGATACATCAAGCTATTGTGACATCTCTGTGTACCCCTAAGTGTTTTATAACTATCATATCTGATCTCTCTCTCTCTCCTTTTTAGTGACGTCGGGTCTAGTTCTTTCAGTCTTTCTTCATCACCTCCATCTCTAGCAATTCCGGAAAGAGCCTCGTTGCCAAACTTCTTAACCTTTTCTATCTTTCTTATGTGTATTTTAATATGAGGGGCTCAACAATGGAGGCTGCATACTCTTTAAGACTGGTCTCACGTAGGTGATGTACAGTAATCTAAATGCCACCTTATTAAGGTTCTTGGAATGATATTCTGACCTTTTTTTTCTATTTGTAGAGTATGCTGCTGATGTTATCCAATTTATATGTGCCTTCTAGCGCATATTATCTTCAATTTATATGTGCTCGGTGTTGTATCCACTCTCGGGTCTATTTCTAGAGCTCGGTACTACAGGGATGGGACAGGGAGGAAAGGATGTGGGATGGGACGGGGAGGAAAAGGAATGGTGCCCAACCACTTGTGGACGGTCGGGAATTGAACGCTGACCTGCATGAAGCGAGACCGTCGCTCTACCGTCCAGCCCAAGTGGCTGGGATACTACAGGGAGGTAGTTTCCGACGGGAGACATCTCCCGTCACGCAGGGTACAGTCGCACCTCCACAGGTCTCCAGTATCAGCTCTTGATACTGGTAATGGCTCCAAAGGGCCACCACCACTTACGGGCTATTCATGCCCGTGCCACTTTATGGGTGGCTTAATCTTCATCAATCAATCAGATAGTTTCCCCCTTCATTAGGTATATTGTCCTTTCAGTTTCCTGGCGTCTGGTGCCAACATTAACCAAGACAGTGCAGAGTTGCAAGTAAGATTTTTAACTGAGATTTAACAGAGCGGAAGAAGTTGTTAAAGACATACTCTTACGTGTTTAACAAAGACTTTAACTCTTACTGAAACAACCATACGAGTTATACATGCTCGTTCACCGCATAAGACTGAAACAAACATACGAGTTATACATGCTCGTTCACCGCATAAGACTGAAACAAACATACGAGTTATACATGCCCGTTCACCGCATAAGACTGAAACAAACATACGAGTTATACATGCTCGTTCACCGCATAAGACTGACACAAACATACGAGTTATACATGCTCGTTCACCGCATAAGACTGAAACAAACATGCGAGTTATACATGCTCGTTCACCGCATAAGACTGAAACAAACATACGAGTTATACATGCTCGTTCACCGCATAAGACTGAAACAAACATACGAGTTATACATGCTCGTTCACCGCATAAGACTGAAACAAACATACGAGTTATACATGCTCGTTCACCGCATAAGACTGAAACAAACATACGAGTTATACATGCTCGTTCACCGCATAAGACTGACACAAACATACGAGTTATACATGCTCGTTCACCGCATAAGACTGACACAAACATACGAGTTATACATGCTCGTTCACCGCATAAGACTGAAACAACCATACGAGTTATACATGCTGGTTCACCGCATAAGACTGAAACAAACATACGAGTTATACATGCTCGTTCACCGCATAAGACTGAAACAACCATACGAGTTATACATGCTGGTTCACCGCATAAGACTGAAACAAACATACGAGTTATACATGCTCGTTCACCGCATAAGACTGAAACAAACATACGAGTTATACATGCTGGTTCACCGCATAAGACTGAAACAACCATACGAGTTATACATGCTGGTTCACCGCATAAGACTGAAACAACCATACGAGTTATACATGCTCGTTCACCGCATAAGACTGAAACAACCATACGAGTTATACATGCTGGTTCACCGCATAAGACTGAAACAACCATACGAGTTATACATGCTGGTTCACCGCATAAGACTGAAACAACCATACGAGTTATACATGCTCGTTCACCGCATAAGACTGAAACAACCATACGAGTTATACATGCTGGTTCACCGCATAAGACTGACACAAACATACGAGTTATACATGCTCGTTCACCGCATAAGACTGAAACAACCATACGAGTTATACATGCTGGTTCACCGCATAAGACTGAAACGAGAAATTATTCCTGCAAAAAAAAAAAAAATAAAAAGGTTTCTATCACCACAGGGAGCAGGTCGGCCGAGCGGACAGCGCACTGGACTTGTGATCCTGTGGTCCCGAGTTCGATCCCGGGGCGCCGGAGAGAAACAATGGGCAGAGTTTCTTTCACCCTGATGCCCCTGTTACTTAGCAGTAAAATAGGTACCTGGGTGTTTAGTCAGCTGTCACGGGCTGCTTCCTGGGGGGTGTGGAGGACTGGTCGATGACCGGGCCGCGGGGGACACTAAAGCCACGAAATCATCTCAAGATAACCTCAAGATAACCAACACATAACATGTGCTTTGTTGAACTCTAATAGCCATTTCCTCCTGACTAACTCTTTAGTTTGCGTACGTCATCTTGCGGTGTCTTGCAATCTTTATCTGTCTTAACACATATATCTTGAGTTATCTTGAGATGATTTTGGGGCTTTAGTGTCCCCGCGGCCCGGTCCTCGACCAGGCCTCTATCATCAGGAAGCAGCCCGTGACAGCTGACTAACACCCAGGTACCTATTTTACTGCTAAGTAACAGGGGCATCAGGGTGAAAGAAACTCTGCCCATCGTTTCTCGCCGGCGCCAGGGATCGAACCCCGGACCACAGGATCACGCGTCAAATATTCTGTCCGCTCAGCCACCGGCTCCCATCTTACCACTATAGGATTAAATAGGTACCTATTTACTGCTAGGTAACAGGGGGGCATCAGGGTGAAAGAAACATTTTGCCCATTTGTTTCCACCTCCACCGGGGATCGAACCCGGAACCTCAGGACTACGAATCCGAAGCGCTGTCCACTCAGCTGTCAGGCCCCCATGTCAATGCTTCCCCGCCACTTATTCCTGCCTCTTAAGTTTATGTACCAGTACCGTTTGGGCAGTCTAGAAATACACAATCTGCCCAACCTTCTTAGTCTCGTCTTAATTTTGCTTCTTATTCATAAAAAAATCTAGTAAGTTCATTATGCATGATTTCCTTTTCCTGAAACCAGGATTAGGTAAAGTTAGGGGGGCAGAGTTCAACACTCCCGGCGAACTTTTCCTCCCTCTCTCTATATGAACCCGGTGGTGGTCGCGGCGGCAGTTGCGGCGATGATGGTGGTGATACCGCGGGTGATAACTGTGGCGGTGTTGGTGATGACAAAGGTGGGTATGTTTACGGGTGATAGTGTAGCCGCACGTCGCTATGAGAGAATTGTAAATAATAATGTCGCAGGTGTTTCTTTCACGCAACTGTCTGCGCGGCGCAGACCTCTGCCTGCTGCACCTCGCTATCCTAGCTCCCTCTCTCCCAACGTCCCTCGCTATCCTAGCTCCCTCTCTCCCAACGGCCCTCGCTATCCTAGCTCCCTCTCTCCCAACGGTCCTCGCTATCCTAGCTCCCTCTCTCCCAACGGTCCTCGCTATCCTAGCTCCCTCTCCCAATGGCCCTCGCTATCCTAACTCCCTCTCCCAACGGTCCTCGCTATCCTAGCTCCCTCTCTCCCAACGTCCCTCGCTATCCTAGCTCCCTTTCCCAACGGTCCTCGCTATCCTAGCTCCCTCTCCCAATGGCCCTTGCTATCCTAGCTCCCTCTCTCCCAACGGTCCTCGCTATCCTAGCTCCCTCTCTCCCAACGGCCCTCGCTATCCTAGCTCCCTCTCTCCCAACGGTCCTCGCTATCCTAGCTCCCTCTCTCCCAACGGTCCTCGCTATCCTAGCTCCCTCTCCCAATGGCCCTCGCTATCCTAACTCCCTCTCCCAACGGTCCTCGCTATCCTAGCTCCCTCTCTCCCAACGTCCCTCGCTATCCTAGCTCCCTTTCCCAACGGTCCTCGCTATCCTAGCTCCCTCTCCCAATGGCCCTCGCTATCCTAGCTCCCTCTCCCAACGGCCGTCGCTATCCTAGCTCCCTCTCCCAACGTCCCTCGCTATCCTAGCTCCCTCTCCCAACGGCCGTCGCTATCCTAGCTCCCTCTCCCAACGGCCCTTGCTATCCTAGCTCCCTCTTCCAACGGCCCTTGCTATCCTAGCTCCCTCTCCTAACGGTCCTCGCTATCCTAGCTCCCTCTCCCAACGTCCCTCGCTATCCTAGCTCCCTTTCCCAACGGCCCTCGCTATCCTAGCTCCCTTTCCCAACGGCCCTTGTTATCTCCTCTCCCACAAAGCCTCACTATGCTGGTTAGTCTTTCCTCTCTTCCCTACATTTCTTCCTCCACCTGCAGCACAAGGTAATTCCTGTCTGCTGCATCTACCAGCTTCACTCTCCATGTCTTTTTCTTCCTCTTCTTGAATACATTGATTTTCAATCAATTTTTCTACGGTTGAAATTACCCAGGAGTCGTAGCTCCACTCTCAATCAAACAGGGAATCTCAGAAACACTTCAGCTGTGGCAGCTGTTTCTATGTTCGAATTCTTGACTGATCTATCAATCTATCATGGGGGGAAAGCGCCAAGCCATTACGACTATATAGCACTGGAAAGGGGTCAGGATAAGAATTTGGGATGGGACGGGGCAGGGAAGGAATGGTGCCCAACCATTTGTGGACGGTCGGGGGATTGAACGCCGACCTGCATGAAGCGAGACCGTCGCTCTACCGTCCAGCCTTCTGTGTTGTTGTTTAAGATTCAGCTACTGGGAACAGATTTTCCAAGTAGCACGGGCTATGGTGAGCCCGTAGTGGACTTCCCCTGGCACAGAAGCAGGGCAAGTAGCACGGGCTATGGTGAGCCCGTAGTGGACTTCCCCTGGCACAGAAGCAGGGCAAGTAGCACGGGCTATGGTGAGCCCGTAGTGGACTTCCCCTGGCACAGGAGCGGGGCTGTAACTGTTCTGTGAGTCTCCTGTGGTTCAGTGATTGGTTGCAAATCTCTGTCACAACGCAGTTACCTTTCCACTGAATGGTTTCGTGGGACAGAAAATAGTTTCCGCCTAATTGTTATCCTGTCGAGGAAGTCAGCTGTGTCAATACCCTCGTTTGAGTCGCTCGTTTGCCTGTAGTTTGTCTAACGATGTTATAGTCTTGAAGGGCTGTGTGTGAAGGTATCTACGTGACTTTTAACTACGAGAACACCCCCCTAACCATTTGAGGGCCTGACGGCTGAGGGGACATTGCTCGGTATTCGTAGTCTTAGATTCCGGGTTCTATAAATGACGCAGAAACAAATGGGCAGAGTTTCTTTCACCCTGATCTTCACCTAGCAGTAAATAGGTACCTGGGAGTTAGACAGCTGCTACGGGCTGGTGCTTCCTGGGGATGTACTCACCTATTTGTACTCGCCTATTTGTGCTTGTGGGGGTTGAGCTTTGGCTCTTTGGTCCTGCCTCTCAATAACGATGTGTGACTAAAAGGAGGCCTGGTCGAGGACCGGGCCGCGGGGACGCTAAGCCCCGAAATCATCTCAAGATAACCTCAAGATAACGAATGTCGGCTGGAAAGGGGCGGCCCTAGAACTGAAGCTCGATCTTAAATGTAGAAATTAGGTAAGTACATACAAGCATTAAAGACCACAATAGGCCTCGTTCAAGACCTACGAGAAAAAGATTGAACAAATTTGGGACCTCATTACACTGAAAGATAGAAATAAAGGAGACATGATAACAACATACAAAATTCTAAGTGTAATTGACAGAGTAGACCAAAAAAAAAAAAATCCCCCAGTGAAATGGGCACAAAGACACACAAAAAATAGATGAGGCAGATCAAGCTTTTCTCACCCAGTTCACTATACACAGTGTTCACACACACACACACACACACACACACACACACACACACACACACACACACACACACACACACACACACACACACACACACACACACACACACACACATACACACACACACACACACACACACACATACACACACACACACACACACATACACACACACACACACACACACACACACACACACACATACACACACACACACACACACACACACACACACACACACACACACACACACACACACACACACACACACACACACACACACACATACACACACACACACACACACACACACACATACACACACACACACACACACCTGACATTATACTGAACATCTGCCTGGGTAATACACCCAACAGTATATATAATGAATGTGTAAATGTGTATGACATACCAAGGAGTCCTTCGTTGTATATATATATATATATATATATATATATATATATATATATATATATATATATATATATATATATATATATATATATATGACCTAAAAAGTAAGATTAATAATTCTAACACGAATTTTCTATAATATATATATATATATATATATATATATATATATATATATATATATATATATATATATAATATTTTTTTTTTTTCAGGGATATTCGTGCGCGGGCCCTAAGCCTCTGGCTGGCCCACTATATTTTTTCGTTGTTGATATTCGTAAATGAGAAAAATGTGAGAATTTCGAAGGTTGATTTGCAGGAAACTACGAGTATAACTTGAACAGACTGAAGGACAGATGCCATTAATGGCTATTAGAGTTCAATCAATTTATGTGCAAATGAATGGAAATGAGAGATACCAAAATCGGAGAGGAAGAAGAAGGAGAAGAAGTAGGAGGGAGGGTTGACGGAAGAGAGTGAAAAAAGGAGAGACAGAATAATAGAGAAGAAAGAGCGGGTAAAGACAGCCTGGATAACAGAGAAGGGAAGGAAGGGAGTGAAACAATTAAGCAAATTGCCAAAAGGTGGGAATTGTAGGAGGGAATAAAAATGGGAAGGAGGAAAGAACAGACAATTAGAAGAACGGAGAAGGATGGTGGGAGCGAAGGAGGAGGAATGGAAATAAATGAACTATTTCTTATTATGTATCACTATAAATGTATGTGAAGAGAACCAAGATAATGGGAAGAGAGAGAGAGAGAGAGAGAGAGAGAGAGAGAGAGAGAGAGAGAGAGTGGATATATATATATATATATATATATATATATATATATATATATATATATATATATATATATATATATATATATATATATATATGTCGTACCTAGTAGCCAGAACTCACTTCTCAGCCTACTATGCATGGCCCGATTTGCCTAATAAGCCAAGTTTTACTGAAATAATATATTTTCTCTAATTTTTTTCTTATGAAATGATAAAGCTACCCATTTCATTATGTATGAGGTCAATTTTTTTTATTGGAGTTAAAATTAACGTAGATATATGACCGAACCTAACCAACCCTACCTAACCTAACCTAACCTATCTTTATAGGTTAGGTTAGGTAGCCGAAAACGTTAGGTTAGGTTAGGTTAGGTAGGTTAGGTAGTCGAAAAAACATTAATTCATGAAAACTAGGCTTATTAGGCAAATCGGGCCTTGCATAGTAGGCTGAGAAGTGAGTTCTGGCTACTAGGAACGACATATATATATATACAGTATATATATATATATATATATATATATATATATATATATATATATATATATATATATATATATATATATATATATATATATATAATAATCTCAGATATATATTGGGTAGAGGATAGCGATTATGATAGCGAAATAAAGCGGAAATGTTTATATAAAATATATATTTATATAACTCGGTACTTCAAGGGGGGGTTAAATGACCATTTCCCAGGTCAAGGGGTCAATTACTGACTTCCTTATTGAACCAAGTGAGCTGTTGGTGCTTGCCTTGTGCCACTTACCTATCCGTGAACGTGGAGGAGATGCGTGTCTTTATAACCCCCCAAGCCTACTACAACTGTTGTACCTTTCTTTTTAACAATCCCCAATGGGAAGAAAACCCGCTGGGTAACACTCCCCAATGGGAAGAAAACCCCGCTGGGTAACACTCCCCAATAGGAAGAAAACCCCGCTGGGTAACACTCCCCAATGGGAAGAAAACCCCGCTGCGTAACACTCCCCAATAGGAAGAAAACCCCACTGGGTAATACGCCCCAATAGGAAGAAAACCCGCTGGGTAACACTCCTCAATGGGAAGAAAACCCGCTGGGTAACACTCCCCAATGGGAAGAAAACCCGCTGGGCAACACTCCCCAATAGGAAGAAAACCCGCTGGGTAACACTCCCCAATGGGAAGAAAACCCGCTGGGTAACACTCCCCAATGGGAAGAAAACCCGCTGGGTAACACTCCCCAATGGGAAGAAAACCCGCTGGGTAACACTCCCCAATAGGAAGAAAACCCGCTGGGTAACACTCCCCAATGGGAAGAAAACCCGCTGGGTAACACTCCCCAATGGGAAGAAAACCCGCTGGGTAACACTCCCCAATGGGAAGAAAACCCGCTGGGCAACACTCCCCAATAGGAAGAAAACCCGCTGGGTAACACTCAACAATGGGAAGAAAACCCGCTGGGCAACACTCCCCAATAGGAAGAAAACCCGCTGGGTAACACTCCCCAATGGGAAGAAAACCCGCTGGGTAACACTCCCCAATGGGAAGAAAACCCGCTGGGCAACACTCCCCAATAGGAAGAAAACCCGCTGCGTAACACTCCCCAATAGGAAGAAAACCCGCTGCGTAACACTCCCCAATAGGAAGAAAACCCGCTGCGTAACACTCCCCAATAGGAAGAAAACCCGCTGCTGTTGTACCTTTGAGTTGTAAAATTTAAATAAGACGTTTAACGTTCAATTTTGTTTGTTGAATCTGGCTTTTAAGTTGTTGATAGAGGTGGCTTCTACAGCTTCTTAGTTCAGTGCCCTCGTTCAGGGTACGAGTAGTTCCTCGCGTTGCTTAGACTCATTTTCATCTCCATGTTCGGTTGTATAGGACCCTTATACGGTTGTATAGGACCCTTATACAGTTGTATAGGACCCCTATATACGGTTGTATAGGACCCCCTATATACGGTTGTATAGGACCCTTATACGGTTGTATAGGACCCTTATACGGTTGTATAGGACCCTTATACGGTTGTATAGGACCCTTATACGGTTGTATAGGACCCTTATACGGTTGTATAGGACCCTTATACGGTTGTATAGGACCCTTATACGGTTGTATAGGACCCTTATACGGTTGTATAGGACCCTTATACGGTTGTATAGGACCCTTATACAGTTGTATAGGGCCCTTATACGGTTGTATAGGACCCTTATACAGTTGTATAGGACCCCTATATACGGTTGTATAGGACCCTTATACGGTTGTGTAGGACCCTTATACGGTTGTATAGGACCCTTATACGGTTGTATAGGACCCTTATACGGTTGTATAGGACCCTTATACGGTTGTATAGGACCCTTATACGGTTGTATAGGACCCTTATACGGTTGTATAGGACCCTTATACGGTTGTATAGGACCCTTATACGGTTGTATAGGACCCTTATACGGTTGTATAGGACCCTTATACGGTTGTATAGGAGCCTTATACGGTTGTATAGGACCCTTATACGGTTGTATAGGACCCTTATACGGTTGTATAGGACCCTTATACGGTTGTATAGGACCCTTATACGGTTGTATAGGACCCTTGTACGGTTGTATAGGACCCTTATACGGTTGTATAGGACCCTTATACAGTTGTATAGGACCCCTATATACGGTTGTATAGGACCCCTATATACGGTTGTATAGGACCCCTATATACGGTTGTATAGGACCCCTA
Source organism: Procambarus clarkii (assembly GCF_040958095.1). Taxonomy (NCBI): domain Eukaryota; kingdom Metazoa; phylum Arthropoda; class Malacostraca; order Decapoda; family Cambaridae; genus Procambarus; species Procambarus clarkii. The sequence continues at coordinate 18,706,544 of NC_091162.1, forward strand.
TATACGGTTGTATAGGACCCTTATACGGTTGTATAGGACCCTTATACGGTTGTATAGGACCCTTATTCGGTTGTATAGGACCCTTATACGGTTGTATAGGGCCCTTATACGATTGTATAGGACCCTTATACGATTGTATAGGACCCTTATACGGTTGTATAGGAACCTTATACGGTTGTATATGACCGTTATACGGTTGTATAGGACCCTTATACAGTTGTATAGGACCCCTATATACGGTTGTATAGGACCCTTATACGGTTGTATAGGACCCTTATTCGGTTGTATAGGACCCTTATACGGTTGTATAGGACCCTTATACGGTTGTATAGGACCCTTATACGGTTGTATAGGACCCTTATACAGTTGTATATGACCCTTATGCAGTTGTATAGGACCCTTATGCAGTTGTATAGGACCCTTATACAGTTGTATAGGACACTTTTACGGTTGTATAGGACCCTTATACGGTTGTATAGGACCCTTATACGGTTGTATAGGACCCTTATACGGTTGTATATGACCGTTATACGGTTGTATAGGACCCTTATACAGTTGTATAGGACCCCTATATACGGTTGTATAGGACCCCCTATATACGGTTGTATAGGACCCTTATACGGTTGTATAGGACCCCCTATATACGGTTGTATAGGACCCTTATACGGTTGTATAGGACCCTTATACGGTTGTATAGGACCCTTATACGGTTGTATAGGACCCTTGTACGGTTGTATAGGACCCTTATACGGTTGTATAGGACCCTTATACGGTTGTATAGGACCCTTGTACGGTTGTATAGGACCCTTATACGGTTGTATAGGACCCTTATACGGTTGTATAGGACCCTTGTACGGTTGTATAGGACCCTTATACGGTTGTATAGGACCCTTATACAGTTGTATAGGACCCTTATACGGTTGTATAGGACCCTTATACGGTTGTATAGGACCCTTGTACGGTTGTATAGGACCCTTATACGGTTGTATTGGACCCTTGTACGGTTGTATAGGACCCTTATACGGTTGTATTGGACCCTTGTACGGTTGTATAGGACCCTTATAGTGTTGTATATGACCCTTATACAGTTGTATAGGACCCTTATGCAGTTGTATAGGACCCTTATACAGTTGTATATGACCCTTATACAGTTGTATAGGACCCTTATGCAGTTGTATAGGACCCTTATACAGTTGTATAGTACCCCTATACAGTTGTATAGGACCCTTATATGGTTCCTATACAACTGTATAGGGACTGTATAAACTCCTATATATATACATATATAGGAGACTACTTTGGTCTCCTTATACTCGCGCCCTGAATCATCTTATACCGGATGATATAAATACCCTTATAACGGTGACCTGACTTTCCTTATATCAGTGAGCGTCTTATAATCTCTCCGGCGCCTTCTCTTATTATTCCTTCCCTTTCCTTCCCTTTCCCTCCCTTAACTGCCCCTTTTTCTCCCTTTAATCTATTCTTTCCCCCTTAGTTTTCTATCCCCCTCCATTAGCTAACAGTTTCCTGCACCGTGTTTCAAAATTCTCCCTCGACCAATGACGTTTCGCGTATGGGTGTGATGACGTCAGTGGTACGGTCTGGATTGGCTGGAGCAAATACGACGTTATCGTCCGGGGGGCGTTTAAAAAGAGGGCGTCCAATGACCTGTCGCGCCTGCGTGTGGCGCCATAAATGGCACGCTTTGATTGGATGGAGCGATTACCTCGTCAGCCAATAGCCTGTTGGGGTTTGGGGTGTGACGTCATCACTGTGCGACATCAACTGTAGCTTTTCCTTGACGACATCTGAAGCAAAAATGGCACATTGCCACCAGACGTTGCTAACACCTCCCCTGTTGACTGTCGTTATCTTGCAACGATGGAGACACATCGTTCGTCTTGCTGAGATTTCTGCCACATCCATCAATTTCCACTCGATATCTCGACTCCCTGTGTGCAAGTGGCAAGAGGGCGGTTACAGGATGCCAGGAGCCGCCAGCGGTGACGGAGGGTAACTGACCAATCACCCGCCGGCCAGGGTTCAAATTTAAGATCTCTGGGAGGTAATTGGATGCGCCTGGGGGGGGGGGGTTGAGCGATGACGTCAGAGGGTCAATCACCCAATCACCAGCGAGCTTGGGTTCAGAGGAAGGTTCTCTTAAGAGGAATAATGAGAAGGGAGCTAGAAATAGCCTAAGCTCCTCTATCACTTTGAGATGTATTTCTTTCTTATCTCAATAAACATACCTGAACTTGGAATAATGAGAAATATGGTGAATCACAGCCCGGTTGATCAGGGATTCTTTGGAGGTGTTTATAGGTTTTAAACACTTAAGCTGTCCCCCAAAATTTGAATGTTTTATTAAATGTATTCGGGAAGAAAAATATTTTTGCACTTTTATGTTAGTAATTACTCCAACTCTGAAGGGGGGGGGGTGTTAGCATTGGTTTGGCATCTCTTTTATTATTATTTTCTACCACAGACGTGGCCAGACATTTACAATGCTAACCAGCATATATACATTTTCTTCTGTCCTCCATGGACAGGGTTAGAGATGGGTTAAACATATAGTTCAAGGGTTTATTGACCAATCAATAAAGAAGGTGATTGTACTGCTTTTAAAATTCTAGGCTAAGCTACATTCGTAAATACATAGATACATAGATTTACGTATGCCCTACATAAAGTGTTCGATGTGTCTTTTACAGTGTCATTAATGTGCATTTACAAAGGTGAAACGTAACTCTGGTCAGCTTCCTCAAATACTTTATACACATACATACACACACATATACATACATATACACACACATACATTTGTCTCTTTTACTCTGACAGGGTGAGATAGCTGATAGAGAAACTAGTGTGCAATTAAGAACTTAACCACTGAAGGTGATTAAGGTGCTTTTACAAGCTCAGGTTATATAGTTACATCACATACATTGTATAATTGATACATTACATGGTCAATCTAGGGTACAAGTCCAATATATCATAAAGTGTTCCAGTATTCATATAGTAATTACGCAGTTCAGCATACCTCAGCCCGGGAGGGCGAAAGTCAGTCAGTATGGGACATTTTACAATATAATGTTCAAGTGAGTGCATGTTTTCGCTTTCACAGAGTTGACACATTGTGTACTTGACATTTGGGGTTTGAGAGAGCTGCCAGAGCTGCTATATCCCTTGTTTGAAAGGTTCTTGTTATGCAACCTCTCATTTTTCTTCCAGTTGTGATGGCTACTGAATTGCGACCTTTTAATAGTAAGGTCTTGAGACATGATTACTCCCAAATCTTTTATATCGTGTTTTCTTTCAATGATGTGATTTGATTGTGTTTTATATATATATATATATATATATATATATATATATATATATATATATATATATATATATATATATATATATATATATATATGTATGGTTTCCCGTTTATATATTTGTATCTTTCATAACGCAGGTGCTGGACCTTGTTTCCATTATCCATATTATATTCTGTGGCTCATTGAAAAATCTGATTTATAATAGATTGGAGGTTCGCTGCTGTGTCCTCGATCATCTCTGCTCGAGATATGAACATCTCGAGCAGGATGATACGATACTAGATAAGAGTTTGTGGCGTGCTTGTCTATGTCTCGTATGAGTATGAGACTGAGGGACTCTCATTTTACTTCTCGGCACACACATTCTAAGATTTTTATGATGTATGTGATGTTAGCCTCACCGAAATCTATTTTTTTTTGGGGGGGGGGGGTGGCCATAGAGAGAGAGAGAGAGAGAGAGAGAGAGAGAGAGAGAGAGAGAGAGAGAGAGAGAGAGAGAGAGAGAGAGAGAGAGAGAGAGAGAGAGAGAGAGGAGGGTTAGAGTGAATGTAGGGTCTATGGGGAAGAGATTAGGAGGCCTCTGGGGGGATGTATAGGCCTATGGGTCGGTGTTGTTGCTGTGGTGAGTACCTATTGCTTGTTACCTATCAGTGACTATGGGGAAGTGAGGTCCAGCTCTTTATCCCCCCCCCCCTTCCCGCCTGCTATAGCCTTGTTGCGTTATACTTTTATTCTCACGTTCGAATCCTTTGTAGAATCTGGCCTTAAAGTTGTGGATGGAGGTGGCTTCTACAACTTCTTCTTCCTATAGTACATTCCACTTGTTGACCATCAGTACAGGGTTATCTTGAGATCTTGAGGTTATCTTGAGACCTTGAGGTTATCTTGAGATCTTGAGGTTATCTTGAGATCTTGAGGTTATCTTGAGATCTTGAGGTTATCTTGAGATCTTCAGGTTATCTTGAGATGATTTCGGGGCTTTAGTGTCCCCGCGGCCCGGTCCTCGACCAGGATTCCACCCCCAACAAGCAGCCCGTGACAGCTGACTAACACCCAGGTACCTATTTTACTGCTAGGTAACAGGGGCATCAGGGTGAAAGAAACTCTGTCCATTGTTTCTCGCCGGCGCCCGGGATCGAACCCGGGACCACAGGATCACAAGTCGAGCGTGCTGTCCGCTCGGCCGACCGGTTCCCTTGTATGCGTATTTCCACTCATTTACACTTCAGGCTTCCCATCTAATGCCTCTTCTCCTACTTTCTTCATGCGGGTCGGCGTTCAATCCCCGACCGTCCACAAGTGGTTGGGCACCATTCCTTCCCCCCCCCCCCCACGTCCCATCCCAAATCCTTATCCTGGTCACTTCTACGTGCTATAAAGTCGTAATGGCTTGGCGCTTTCCCCTGACAATTAGAAACAACAACAATTATCCTATTTTCTTCTCAAATTAAAGAGGATGTCCTTGTCTATTACTGTCGGTATCTTGGATGTTGAGATCATATCTCCTCTGTTTCTTCTGTTTCTCCAGAGTAGGAGGTCCAGTCCCCTCAACTTTATATATATACAATGGGACAGGAAGCCAGAGTGTATTCATACAAGTTAGGCTTATATCGAGGTTCCCCCCTACCCCCTCACCCACAAGGCCAACCCCCCCACAACAAGCTAACTCCTGAGTACCTACTTACTGCTAGGTGAACAGTTGCATTAGGCAAAAGGAAACGTGCCCAACTATTTCTGTTCCGCCCGGGATTCGAACCAGGACTTCTCGATTGTGTGTCGAGAACGAGACTACTACTGGGACACCCCTTATAAATATATATATATTTATTCCCATATTTTAAAGTTTTGATTTTTTTTTGAGGGAGAATGTCCGATTATCCCTCACTGTCTATCTGTCTGTGTGTGTGTGTGTGTGTGTGTGTGTGTGTGTGTGTGTGTCTGTCTGTCTGTCTGTCTGTCTGTCTGTCTGTCTGTCTGTCTGTCTGCCTGCCTGCCTGCCTGCCTGCCTGCCTCCCTGTCTGTCTGTCTGTCTGTCTGTCTGTCTGTCTGCCTGCCTGCCTGCCTGCCTGCCTGCCTGTCTGTCTGCCTGTCTGTCTGTCTGCCTGCCTGCCTGCCTGCCTGCCTCCCTGTCTATCTGTCTGTGTGTGTGTGTGTGTCTGTCTGTCTGTCTGTCTGCCTGCCTGCCTGCCTGCCTGCCTGCCTGTCTGTCTGCCTGTCTGTCTGTCTGCCTGCCTGCCTGCCTGCCTGCCTCCCTGTCTATCTGTCTGTGTGTGTGTGTGTGTCTGTCTGTCTGTCTGCCTGCCTGCCTGCCTGCCACCCTGTCTGCCTGTCTGTCTGCCTGTCTGTCTGCCTGCTGCCTGCCTGCCTGCCACCCTGTCTGTCTGTCTGCCTGCCTGCCTGCCTGTCTGCCTGCCTGTCTGTCTGTTAAGGAGAGTGTAAACGCCCTGGCAACAGGTCACCACTGAGTGACCTGACCTGACCTCACTGACCTCAGGTGTCGAATGTCGATATTTACCACGATGTCAAAAGACTTGGGTCCAAGTCTTAACTAGATGGAGTTGGAGGACTAAGGGGGGAGGGGAGCCTGGGGCTTACTGGGGGGAGGGGGGAAATAAGGCTTATCTGGGGAGGATATGCAGGGACAACCCCCCCCCCCTCCAGGGGGGCCATCAAATGAACAAATCCACAAGGGTTCGAACCTACGTCCAAAAGGATTCCCAGACGCTACCTTAATCGACTGAGCTACGACATGGTAAAAAGAATTGCATTGTTTATAGAATTGTTTTAAACCATCAAATGTCGCCCTACTCACACACGAACCACGACAACTGCCAGATCCTACTATATAATATATATAACTACTTCTATCTTATAACCAAAGTAACTATGGTTCGTAAGATAACGATTGATAGGGAGGGAGAAATAAAAAATTTCAGTCTACTGCTATCTTGAAGAACTTCACCTGCTTGAACAAGCCCGTGAGCGCCTTCCTGCCTGCTTGCACACCTGCTTGATGGGGTTCAGGGAGTTCTTCTCCCCCTCCCCCCCCCCCAAGCCCGGCCCGAGGCCCAGGCTTGACTCTTGAGAGCTTGGTCCACCAGGCTGTTGCTTGGAGCGGCCCGCAGGTTACCTGGGAGGATGACCCATGCAATGGGAGCCGGTCGGCCGAGCGGACAGCACGCTGGACTTGTGATCCTGTGGTCCTGGGTTCGATCCCAGGCGCCGGCGAGAAACAATGGGCAGAGTTTCTTTCACCCTATGCCCCTGTTACCTAGCAGTAAAATAGGTACCTGGGTGTTAGTCAGCTGTCACGGGCTGCTTCCTGGGGGTGGAGGCCTGGTCGAGGACCGGGCCGCGGGGACACTAAAGCCCCGAAATCATCTCAAGATAACCTCAAGATTATCATCAAGGCGATTTCAATGGGGGAAAACTCGAACATGATGCCACGAGAAATGAGGCATAAGTATCACAAGGAAATTGATAAAGCCGGGAATGAATAATACCACGAACTACCAATTAAAACTCACCACCTCCGGCCATGCGGCCAATCACAGCTCATCTACCCCCCCACCCCCACCCACCCCCGGATCCGGTTATCAATCCGGTTCACTTTGCCGTCGTCCGGTGACGCTAATCCCGTGTGTGTGTGTGTGTGTGTGTGTGTGTGTGTGTGTGTGTGTGTGTGTGTGTGTGTGTGTGTGTGTGTGTGTGTGTGTGTGTGTGTGTGTGTGTGTCCGGGTAAGAACGGAAACCGCATATATCCATATATATATTTTTTCCTTCCGCCCCCAGCAGCTGATTACGTTAACCGGCCGGCCATCTGTTGTCGGATGTGTCTTTCTCCGTTCTAACGGACGAACCTGCGTTTAACCGGACATGTCCGCTTAGCTGATGCGTCGAGTCTGGAGTGGACGTATAACAGGTGTTCAATGTTTCGTTCTGCTGAACGCGACCAAATGTTCAAAGCTTAATTGGGTTGCGTGCACCTGTCTGTTGCACCCGTTGTGTTGCACGCAACCTGTCTGTTGCACGCACCTGTCTGTTGCACCCGTTGTGTTGCACGCAACCTGTCTGTTGCAGCCGTTGTGTTGCACGCAACCTGTCTGTTGCACCCGTTGTGTTGCACGCAACCTGTCTGTTGCACCCGTTGTGTTGCACGCACCTGTCTGTTGCACCCGTTGGGTTGCACGCACCTGTCTGTTGCACGCAACCTGTCTGTTGCACGCAACCTGTCTGTTGCACGCAACCTGTCTGTTGCACGCAACCTGTCTGTTGCAGCCGTTGTGTTGCACGCACCTGTCTGTTGCAGCCGTTGTGTTGCACGCACCTGTCTGTTGCACGCAACCTGTCTGTTGCACGCAACCTGTCTGTTGCACGCAACCTGTCTGTTGCACCCGTTGGGTTGCACACAGCTGTCTGTACTTCTACGACAACACCGGTTTTAAGACATCGTGATCGCAAGAGTCGAAGCGGTTTGGGAGACACCGAAAAGAAACTGTACACAAAAACTCCGTAAATCGATTCATAAACAAAAAACAACAACAGTTAAATGAAACGAGAATATCTTTTTATTTCTACCTTCTTCTACTTCAGGTTCCTCAAGAGGCGTAAAAAACATGGTGGGAGCCCAGGAGCTAAATCTCGCGTGACCGTTCGAACTAGTAGAATGTCACACTAATTTACTAATCAACATTAATCAACATTAGTCAGTCGAAGACACGAAGGCTCTGGCACACAGTTGGGTCTTGGCCGAGACATGTTCCTTACATGAGAGTTACTTAGCATTAAAGCTAGTTGGTTCCTGATGGATACAATGACGTAATCAGGTGAGATAAAATGAGTCTCTAAGCACAGGCTGCAGATGAGCTGAGGTTGGATAACAGCTCTGGTTTGCATTTTCACTAGGAACCAAAATAACTTATCTAGTGAACGCTAGTCTTAGTATAGAGAGAGAGAGAGAGAGAGAGAGAGAGAGAGAGAGAGAGTGTGTGAGAGAGAGAGAGAGAGAGAGAGAGAGAGAGATAGAGAGAGATAGGGAGAGAGAGAGAGAGATAGAGAGAGATAGGGAGAGAGAGGGGGGGGAGGGGGAGACAGACAGACAGACAGAGACAGGCAGACAGACAGACAGACAGACAGACAGACAGACAGACAGACAGACAGACAGACAAACAGACAGACAGCCAGACAGACAGACAGACAGACAGACAGACAGACAGACAGACAGACAGACAGAGACAGAGAGAGAATACGAGACACACGACACCAACACCACAGTTATGAAACAAGGGAATATGTCAAGGTTGCTGCCAGCACGTGTGTGTGTGTGTGTGTGTGTGTGTGTGTGTGTGTGTGTGTGTGTGTGTGTGTGTGTGTGTGTGTGTGTGTGTGTGTGTGTGTGTGTGTGTGTACTCACCTATATGTGCTTGCAGGATCGAGCATTGACTCTTGGATCCCGCCTTTCGAGCCTCGGTTGTTTACAGCAATGACTCCTGTCCCATTTCCCTATCATACCTGGTTTTAAAATTATGAATAGTATTTGCTTCCACAACCTGTTCCTGAAGTGCATTCCATTTCCCCACTACTCTCACGCTAAAAGAAAACTTCCTAACATCTCTGTGACTCATCTGAGTTTCAAGCTTCCATCCATGTCCTCTCGTTCTGTTACTATTCCGTGTGAACATTTCGTCTATGTCCACTCTGTCAATTCCTCTGAATATCTTATACGTTCCTATCATGTCCCCCCTCTCCCTTCTTCTTTCTAGTGTCGTAAGGCACAGTTCCCTCAGGCGCTCTTCATACCCCATCCCTCGTAGCTCTGGGACGAGTCTCGTTGCAAACCTCTGAACCTTTTCCAGTTTCATTATATGCTTCTTCAGATGGGGACTCCATGATGAGGCGGCATACTCTAAGACTGGCCTTACGTAGGCAGTGTAAAGCGCCCTAAATGCCTCCTTACTTAGGTTTCTGAATGATGTTCTAACTTTTGCCAGTGTAGAGTACGCTGCTGTCGTTATCCTATTAATATGTGCCTCAGGAGATAGATTAGGTGTTACGTCCACCCCCAGGTCTCTTTCACGCGTCGTTACAGGTAGGCTGTTCCCCTTCATTGTGTACTGTCCCTTTGGTCTCCTATCTCCTAGTCCCATTTCCATAACTTTACATTTGCTCGTGTTGAATTCTAGTAGCCATTTCTCTGACCATCTCTGCAATCTGTTCAGGTCCTCTTGGAGGATCCTGCAATCCTCATCTGTCACAACTCTTCTCATCAACTTTGCATCATCCGCAAACATCGACATGTAGGACTCTACTCCTGTAAACATGTCGTTAACATATACAAGAAATAGAATTGGTCCCAGCACCGATCCTTGTGGTACTCCACTTGTTACTGTTCGCCAGTCCGACTTCTCGCCCCTTACCGTAACTCTTTGGCTCCTTCCTGTTAGGTAGTTCCTTATCCATTCTAGGACCTTTCCCCCCACCCCCGCCTGCCTCTCGAGCTTGAACAGCAGTCTCATGTGCGGTACTGTATCAAAGGCTTTTTGGCAGTCCAGAAATATGCAGTCTGCCCAACCATCTCTGTCCAGTCTTATCCTCGTTATTTTATCATAGAATTCCAGAAGGTTTGTTAGGCACGATTTCCCTGTCCAGAACCCATGTTGATGTTTGTTCACAAACCTAATGTTCTCCAGGTGTGCAACCAGTCGTAGCCTAGTTATTCTTTCCAGTATTTTACAGGGGATGCTTGTCAGTGATACAGGTCTGTAGTTAAGTGCCTCCTCCCTATCTCCTTTCTTGAAGATCGGCACGACATTTGCCTTCTTCCAGCAACTGGGCAATTCTCCTGACATAAGTGACTCATTAAAGATCATTGCCAGAGGCACGCTGAGGGCCTGTGCTGCTTCTTTTAGTATCCACGGTGATACTTTGTCTGGTCCAACTGCTTTAGTTGCATCTAGAGTTGTCAACTGTTTCATTACCTCCTCTGCTGTCACCTCTATATCTGATAGTCTTTCATCTAGGGTAACCCCTTCCAACAATGGGAGCTGCTCAGGCTCGGTAGTGAACACTCCATGGAAACTGGCATTCAGTGCCTCGCAGATTTCCTTGTCACTTTCAGTATATGCCCCCTCTGTCTTCCTTAGTCTTGTCACTTGGTCGTTCACCGACATTTTTCTTCTTATATGACTGTGTAGTAACTTAGGTTGTTTTTTCGCTTTGATTGCAATATCGTTCTCATAGTCCCTTTCCGATGTTCGTCTTATGTTAATGTAATCGTTCCTAGCTCTGTTGTATCTGCTTCTGTTGTCCTCTGTTCTTTGTCTTCTGTACTTCCTCCACTCCCGCCTGCTGGCCATTTTTGCTTCCTGACACTGTCTATTAAACCATGGGTTATTATATTCCTTCTTATTTTTTCCCTTTACCGTTGGTATAAATCTCTCTTCGGCCTCCTGGCATTTCTGTATGACTAGGTCCATCATATCTTGGACTGTTTTTCCTCTAATTTCTTCCTCCCACTGCACTTCACCCAGATAGTCCCTCATCCTCATATAGTCCCCTTTCCTGTAGTCAGCTCTCCTTTCCCAGATCTCTTGTCCCATGGTCATAAGTTTGAATTCCATCATGTAGTCAAAGACTAGGACACAATGGTCACTGGCCCCTAGAGGTATTTCATGCTCTAAATTCTCGATATCTTCTACGTTCTGGGTGAAAATCAGGTCTAATAGGCTCGGTGCATCTCCTCCTCTTTCCCTTGTGTCTTCCTTCACATGTTGTGTCAGGAAATTCCTGTCTATAACATCTACTAATTTTGCTCCCCACGTTTCGTCCCCTCCATGGGGATTCCTTGATTCCCAATTTATCTCTCCATGATTTAGGTCCCCCATGATCAGCAGCTGTGTCCCCCATGTGTGTCCCCCCATCAGCAGCAGGTCCCCCATGTGTGTGTGTGTGTGTGTACTCACCTAGTTGTACTCACCTAGTTGTGTCTGCAGGATCGAGCATTGACTCTTGGATCCCGCCTTTCGAGCATCAGTTGTTTACAGCAATGACTCCTGTCCCATTTCCCTATCATACCTGGTTTTAAAATTATGAATAGTATTTGCTTCCACAACCTGTTCCTGAAGTGCATTCCATTTTCCCACTACTCTCACGCTAAAAGAAAACTTCCTAACATCTCTGTGACTCATCTGAGTTTCAAGCTTCCATCCATGTCCTCTCGTTCTGTTACTATTCCGTGTGAACATTTCGTCTATGTCCACTCTGTCAATCCCTCTGAGTATCTTATACGTTCCTATCATGTCCCCCCTCTTCCTTCTTCTTTCTAGTGTCGTAAGGCACAGTTCCCTCAGGCGCTCCTCATACCCCATCCCTCGTAGCTCTGGGACGAGTCTCGTTGCAAACCTCTGAACCTTTTCCAGTTTCATTATATGCTTCTTCAGATGGGGACTCCATGATGAGGCGGCGTGTGTGTGTGTGTGTGTGTGTGTGTGTGTGTGTGTGTGTGTAATTACCTAAGTGTAATTACCTAAGTGTAGTTACAGGATGAGAGCTACGCTCGTGGTGTCCCGTCTTCCCAGCACTCTTTGTCATATAACGCTTTGAAACTACTGACGGTCTTGGCCTCCACCACCTTCAAAAAAACAAACTTTATCCCAACATCTGAAAGTTATCTTGCCATCTATTGCAACTTCTGCAACATGGTTAATGTGATACACACATTCTCTGACTCCTTGATAGTGTGTTTCGGATACTGAACAAATCCACAAGGGCCGTGACGAGGATTCGAACCTGCGTCCGGAAGCATCCCAGACAAGGTTTCGGATACTATTCAGCACACTGACCATGACTCTTCCTATAACCCCGCGGCCCGATCCTCGACCAGGCCTCATTTTTGTTACACACCCCCAGGAAGCAGCCCGTAGCAGCTGTCTAACTCCCAAGCACCAATTTTACTGCTAGGTGAACAGGAGGCATCTGGGTGAAAGAAACTTTGCCCATTTGTTTCCACCTCCACTGGGGATCGAACCCGGAATCTTAGGACTACAAATCCCGAGCGCTGTCCACTCAGCTGTCAGACCCCCCTAACTTTACTTTACTAACTTTGCTTAACTTTACTTAAACTTTGTGTTTACTAGTTGTTTACTAGTTGTGTTTTTGCGGGGGTTGAGCTTTGCTCTTTCGGCCCGCCTCTCAACTGTCAATCAACTGTTTACTAACTACTTTTTTTTTTCCCCCACACCACACACACACACCCCAGGAAGCAGCCCGTGACAGCTGACTAATTCCCAGGTACCTATTTACTGTTAGGTAACAGGGGCACTTAGGGTGAAAGAAACTTTGCCCATTTGTTTCTGCCTCGTGCGGGAATCGAACCCGCGCCACAGAATTACGAGTCCTGCGCGCTATCCACCAGGCTACGAGGCCCCCAAGGTGGTGTGTGTGTGTGTGTATGTGTGCACGCGCGTGTATGAAGGAAGGATCAGTATGTACACCAGTAGGTAAACCCTGTACTCTACGTTACCCATCGCTATGTACACCTCCTTACCCCATGACAACATCAGTCTACCTGTCCCTGAGGTATACTACTCTACCCACAACACCCTATAACCTCAATGATATTTATGAAACATCTATACCCAAGCTTACCACCAAGTGCCGTCGGGACGTTGGGGAAAATAGCCTCGGCTACCATCGCCTTTTGTACGGTCACGGTTGGTCAAGTGGTTAAGGTACCAGTTGCATAGTGCCCTCTGCCTGTCTGGGTTCGAGTCGCTTCTAGGAGTGTCGATTTTTCAGTCGCATATATGCCTGGTAGACCATTTAAGCTTGTTCGCATATATGATATATAATATAATCCCCACAATATATATTGTAGGGGGGATTTTAATTTAACTAAAGCGTCGCTATTTCTGCCTTAAAGTAATTACTATTAGTTACTTAAAGTAACCTAACTACAGCTGGAAGAAAAATAAAATCAGGGTTTGTATAATTTATGCCAAAAAAATTAGCGACTCACAAATACAACAGCTTGCTTGAACTAGGGTGATTTTTTGTTTGTTTCTTTGTTCAGTTAAAACCTGGAATCCAGGCCTAATTACTGACGGTGATTCTGTTCTTAACAATGCTATTCTTAATAATTATTTTCACTTAAGAATTGTTAAGTCTGTTCTTGAGAACTATTTTTGTGTTCCATTTTAATAGTCCCGAGATCGAGTCCTATTATTGAGTTCCCCATTTTTTTATAATGGGTAAGAACTCCCCCCCCCCTCCCCCTTTTTCCCCTTTGGTTTAAACGAAGAATTAAACCACTCTTCACCTCTTCACCTCCCCCCCCTTTCATCTAATTTGGTTTATGAAATTCGTTTTAAATTAAACACTAATTATATATATATATATATATATATATATATATATATATATATATATATATATATATATATATATATATATATATATTGATATACAGTAGTATACATAATCTGTGGAATGCATCTTGCTTTCTGTACAGAATATAGCCGTTTTATACTCTTAAAGGCAGTTATATAAGACTGCTGCTTTACAAAAGTCCCCATTACGGGCTCACCATAGCCCGTGCTACTTGCAACTTTTATTCCAGGTAGCTGAATCTATAACAACAACAACAACATACTGTTTTAATACAATAAAAAAGAACACACTCCATTCACATCATGTTTACAACTGATACAAAAATAAATTCAACATACACCACATCTTCACTAACCCAGATATTGTATACTGAGTGTTCCAAGAAGCACCAAACATGAATACAACATATTGTATTTTGTGTTCCATAACACAAAATTTGTGTTTCCAAAAATAGAGTTCGGTCTTGTTGCGTAAACAATATAAAATTTTTATTGTATTTTTTTGGGCAACCATTGTTTCCATTGCGTTTAAATTGCGTTTCATTGTGTTTCCATTGCGTTTCATTGTGTTCCCATTGCGTTTCATTGTGTTTCCATCGCGTTTCATTGTGTTTCCATTGCGTTTCATTGTGTTCCATTGCGTTTCATTGTGTTCCATTGCGTTTCATTGCGTTTCCATCGCGTTTCATTGTGTTTCCATTGCGTTTCATTGTGTTCCATTGCGTTTCATTGTGTTCCATTGCGTTTCCATCGCGTTTCCATCGCGTTTCATTGTGTTCCATTGCGTTTCATTGCGTTTCCATTACGTTTCCATTGCATTTCCATTGTGTTTCCATTGTGTTCCATTGCGTTTCATTGTGTTCCATTGCGTTTCATTGCGTTTCCATCGCGTTTCCATCGCATTTACATCGCATTTCCATCGCATTTCCATTGCAACAGGGTAAAAAGTTAAGACTGTGAATACTAGGGGCGTGTGGGGTGGGGGTTTGGGGGTGTGAGGGTGTGTGTGATGGGGCGGTGGGGGTAGGGGGGGGGGGATTGATCCTCAGAGCTTTTCAAAATGTTATTCTGAGCGTCGCCTTGACATTCAGAAGCCAATCAAAACACTGGCCAAGGGCCACCATAACAGCGGCCCCGGGTTTTTGTTTACCAATTTTTTTTTTCTGAGTGAACTGGAAATGTTGCTTCATTCAATGGCATATTTTGGGCACGGGGACACGCGTGCCCTCGGGGGGGGGGGGTGGGGGGGGGGGAAGGGGGATGGGGATAGGGGGGGAGGGGGAGTATACACTAGGGGGAAGGAGGAGCTGTCGTTAGCCTCTTGTTGAATCACTTGTGTGATTGTGGGATTGTGTGTGTGTGTGTGTGTGTGTGTGTGTGTACTTATATATATATATATATATATATATATATATATATATATATATATAACGTTAACAATTGTGTAAGTAGTTTCAAGAGATTGTTCCTTGATTAGCTAAATGAACTTTGGGGGGTTCAGGAAGGTTCAGTTCCTGAACCCATTATGTGGCTCTGTAACCCTTTCTCTCTCCTCCGGGGGGCTGGGTATGGGGTGCATAATAAAGAAAGGAATTGAAATTGAATTGAAGCTCGTAGTCTCCCGTGGTTGGTTAGTCTGTCTGTATGTTTCTGTCTCTCTCTGTCTCTCTGGCTCTCTCTCTGTCTCTCTCTCTGTCTCTGTCTCTCTCTCTCTTTCTCTCTCTCTCTCTCTGTTTCTTTCTCTCTCTCTGTCTCTCTCTCTGTCTCTGTCTGTCTGTCTGTCCGTCTGTCTGTCTGTCTGTCTGTCTGTCTGTCTGTCCGTCTGTCTGTCTGTCTGTCTGTCTCTGTCTCTCTCTCTCTCTCTCTCTCTCTCTCTCTCTCTCTCTCTCTCTCTCTCTCTCTCTCTCTCTCTCTCTCTCTCTCTCTCTCTCTCTCTCTCTCTCTCTCTCTCAACCGTTATTTATTTGACCTCCTTATAGACCTGAGGTAAATGTATAGTTATTGTAGTGTATTATACAATATGGTCGCTCGAATGGGGCAGTTATTCCTTAAGTGGCGCGCTGAACCACTCAAGATTTTCAAAGAGGGGGGGGGTTGGGGGGGGGGGGAGGGGGGTAAAGGAGCTGCCAATAGGGTTACAGGTTCGAGGCAGTGAAGGCGCTTAATTCTTTTACCTCATACATACATACATACATACATACATACATACATACATACATACATACATACATACATACATACGACTGAGTCTCATCGTAACTCGCTATACCTACTTCATAGGTATACATTAATTCTACCTCTCCCTGCCGCTATGTATACAATCAGAGCAGTATACATGACCGTGGGCGGCGTGTATAGTAACGCCATTCAAGCCTTAAGAAAGCATTACCCAAAACCAGGATTTATTTCAGTAACAACAGTTGAATTCAGGCGGCTCAAGAACGGGTTTGGATTCAAGCTGACGATGACGTCACATCCTTTCACGACCAGTGGATGAAGCGCCTGATTAATACGTCATTATATCACCGGATGCACCAGCAAATCAGTCCTTAACATCAGCGTGACGTCATAGAAGCGCCAGCAAATCATGCATTGCCTCTTGACATGACGTCACAACCACTTGCAAATCACACACGAAGATTATCGTGACGTCATAGAAGCGCCAGCAAATCATGCATCTCCCCTTGACATGACGTCACAACCACTAGCAAATCACACACGAATATTATCGTAACGTCATGGAAGCGCCAGCAAATCATGCATTGCCCCTTGACATGACGTCACAACCACTTGCAAATCACACACGAAGATTATCGTGACGTCATAGAAGCGCCAGCAAATCATGCATCGCCCCTTGCCATGACGTCACAACCACTAGCAAATCACACACGAAGATTATCGTGACGTCATGGAATCGCCAAACAAATTTATCGCCCCCTTAATGCAATAAGGGCATAGACGTGACGTGACCAAGCAGCCTGTATGTGACGTAACGCTGTACATTGCAACAGATTTCCACCGGATGTGACCTTTTTATCTTATCTTTGAACGCCTCGCCATAGACAGACCATTCAAACACGCCTTATCTGTTCCTATCTTTCTCGTCTCCAAGTTATCTATTTTGCCTATCTCCACCCCCCTATCAACCCACGCCTTCTCCGTCAAGTCCTCTACCTTCCATTTCAACTATTGAGGGTTGAGCTTTGGCTCTTTGGTCCCGCCTCTGAGATATATATATATATATATATATATATATATATATATATATATATATATATATATATATATATATATATATATGCTACGTAACTGTCTGTCTTATTGGGTTGCTTTACATTTGTTTATGTTGTATCTGTAATAATCATTGTATTTGTAAATTTGTAAAAAGTCATTGTATTTGTAAATTTGTAAAAAGTCATTGTATTTGTAAATTTGTAAAAAGTCATTGTATTTGTAAATTTGTAAAAAGTCATTGTATTTGTAAATTTGTAAAAAGTCATTGTATTTGTAAATTTGTAAAAAGTCATTGTATTTGTAAATTTGTAAAAAGTCATTGTATTTGTAAATTTGTAAAAAGCCATTGTATTTGTAAATTTGTAAAAAGCCATTGTATCTGTAAATTTGTAAAAAGTCATTGTATTTGTAAATTTGTAAAAAATCATTGTATTTCCTTCTGTGTAAGTGTTGCGGTTTATATATTTTTTCCTTTTGTTATTGTATTTGCTGTATTTTTTATACAATAAGGAGAATATCGACTATCTGAGGAGTATTGACTACCTGACCAGGCGTAAAGGCTTGCGTTAAGACTTCCTGTTAATCTGTCTTCGTCTTACACACCTGCGTCGCCCACACACCTGTTGGGCTGCCACAGGTGTTGACCAGGCCTGCAGGGAGCAGGTATAGATTTATAGCAGGTGATGGGTGTTTATATGTATGTATATATATATATTTTTTTATATCTGTCTTTGTGTTTATATCTCTGTCTTCCTCCGTCTTCTCTCTCTCTCTCTCTCTCTCTCTCTCTCTCTCTCTCTCTCTCTCTCTCTCTCTCTCTCTCTCTCTCTCTCTCTCTCTCTCTCTCTCTCTCTCTCTCTTCTCCTCCGCCCAATCTTCCATCACAAATCATCTGTATTAGTGTATTTGTATTAACCTATTTGTGCCTCCAGGGGCCCGATTCACGAAGCAGTTACGCAAGCACTTACGAACGTGTACATCTTTTCTCAATCTTTGGCGGTTTTGTTTACAATTATTAAACAGTTAATGAGCTCCGAAGCACCAGGAGGCTGTTTATAACAATAACAACAGCTGATTGGAAAGTTTTCATGCTTGTAAACTCTTTAATAAATGTAACCAAAGCCGTCAAAAGGTTGAGGAAAGATGTACAGGTTCGTAAGTGCTTGCGTAACTGCTTCGTGAATATCTTGGGCTCTTGGTTGTCTAATGTACTGATTATCGACCTATTTCCTCTAACTATTGTGTGTCTCTCGCACACACACGCTCGTGCGCACATGGGGCGCCTGGTGGCTGAGCAAACAGCATGCTGGATACGTAATCCTGTGGATCGGGGTTCGATCCCCGGCGATGGACAATG